>NC_073236.2:7730000-7932500 GCF_029281585.2 Gorilla gorilla gorilla
CGAGTAGACTGGAATGGATTGGAATGGAATGGATTGGAATGGAATGGAATGGAATCGAATGGAATCGAATGGAATTGAATGGAATGGAGTGGAATACAATGGAATCAACCCGAGTAGAACGGAATGGAATGGAACGGAATGCAACGGAACTTAACGGAACGGAACGGAACGGAACGGAACGGAACGGAATGGAGTGGAGTGAAATGGAATGGAATCGAATGGAATCGAATGGAACCGAATGGAATGGAAAGGAAGGGAATGGAATGGAATGGAATGGAATGGAATTGAATGGGATCGCACGGAATCGAATGGAATGGAGTGGAATAGAATGGAATCAACCCGAGTAGAACGGAATGGAATGGAACGGAATGGAACGGAATGGAACGGAACGGAACGGAATGGAATGGAGTGAAATGGAATGGAATCGAATGGAATCGAATGGAACCGAAAGGAATGGAATGGAAGGGAATGGAATGGAATGGAATGGAATGGAATGGAATGGAATGGAATGGAATCAACCCGAGTAGAATGGAATGGATTGGAATGGAATGGAATGGAATGGAATGGAATGGAATGGAATGGAATGGAATCGAATGTAACCGAATTGAATGGAATGGAATGGAATGGAATGGAATGGAATGGAATGGAATGGAATGGAATGGAATTCAAAGGAATAGAATGGAATGGAATGGAATGGAATGGAATGGAATGGAATGGAATGGAATTGAATGGAATCAAATGGAATCGAATGGAATGGAGTGGAATAGAATGGAATCAACCCGAGTAGAACGGAATGGAATGGAATGGAATGGAATGGAATGGAATAGAATGGAATGGGATGGAATTCAATGGAATGGAATGGAATGGAATGGGATGGAATGGAATGGAATGGAATGGAATCAAATGGAATCGAATGGAATGGAATGAAATAGAATTGAATCAACCCGAGTGGAATGGAAAGCAATGGAATGGAATGGAATGGAATGGAATCAACCCGAGTAGAATGGAATGGATTGGAATGGAATGGAATGGAATGGAATGGAATTCAATAGAATATAATGGAATGGCATGGAATGGAATGGAATGGAATGGAATCGAATGGAATCGAATGGAATCGAATGGAATGGAGTGGAAAAGAATGGAATCAACCCGAATAGAACGGAACGGAATGGAATGGAATGGAGTGAAATGGAATGGAATCGAATGGAATCGAATGGAACCGAATGGAATGGAATGGAATGGAATGGAATGGAATGGAATGGAATGGAATGGAATCAACCCGAGAAGAATGGAATGGATTGGGATGGAATGGAATGGAATGGAATGGAATGGAATCGAATGGAATCGAATGGAATAGAATGGAATGGAATGGAATGGAATGGAATGGAATGGAATGGAATGAACCTGAGTGGAATGGAATGGAATGGAATGGAATGGAATGGAATGGAATGGAATGGAATGGAATGGAATGGAATGGAATGGAATCAACCCAAGTAGAATGAAATGGATTGGAATGAAATGGAATGGAATGGAATGGAATACAATAGAATAGAATGGAATGGAATGGAATGGAATTGAATCGAATGGAATCGAATGGAATCGAATGGAATGGAATGGAATAGAATGGAATCAACCCGAATAGAACGGAACGGAACAGAACGGAACGGAACGGAACGGAACGGAATGGAATGGAATGGAGTGAAATGGAATGGAATCGAATGGAATCGAATGGAACCGAATACGGAATGGAATGGAATGGAATGGAATGGAATGGAATGGAATGGAATTGAATGGAATGGAATGGAATGGAATGGAATGCAATGCAATGCAATGGAATGCAATGGATTGGAAAGGAATGGAGTGGAATGGAATGGAATGGAATCTACCCGAGTAGAACGGAATGGAACGGAATGGAATGGAATGGAATGGAATAGAATGTACCCGAGCAGAACGGAATGGAATGGAATGGAAATGGAATGGAATGGAATGGAATGGAATGGAATGGAATGGAATAGAAAGGAATGGAATGGAATGGAATGGAATGGAATGGAAAGGAACTGAATGGAATGGAATGCAATGCAATGCAATGCAATGGAATGGAAAGGAAAGGAATGGAATATAATGGAATGGAATCTACCCGATTAGAATGGAATGGAATGGAATGGAATGGAATGGAATGGAATGGAATGGAATGGACACCAGTAGAACGGGACGGAATGGAATGGAATGGAATGGAATGAAATGGAATGGAATGGAATGGAACGGAATGGAATGGAATGCAATGCCATGGAATGCAATGGAATGGAAGGAATGGAATGGAATGGACTGGAATGGAATCTACCCGAGTAGAAACAAATGGAATGGAATGGAATGGAATGGAATGGAATGGAATGGACACGAATGGAATGGAATGGAATGGAATGGAATGGAATGGAATGGAATGGAATGGAATGGAATGGAATGCAATGACATTGAATGGAATGTACCCGAGTAGAATGGAACGGAATGGAATGGAATGGAATCTACCCGAGTAGAAACAAACGGAGTGGAATGGAATGGAATGGAATGGACACGAATGGAATGGAATGGAATGGAATGGAATGGAATGGAATGGAATGGAATGGAATGGAATGGAATGGAATGGAATGGAATGTACCCGAGTAGAACGGAATGGAATGGAATGGAATGGAATGGAATGGAATGGACACCAGTAGAACGGAACGGAATGGAATGGAATGGAATGGAATGAAATGGAATGGAATGGAATGGAACGGAATGGAATGGAATGCAATGCCATGGAATGCAATGGAATGGAAGGAATGGAATGGAATGGACTGGAATGGAATCTACCCGAGTAGAAACAAATGGAATGGAATGGAATGGAATGGAATGGAATGGACACGAATGGAATGGAATGGAATGGAATGGAATGGAATGGAATGGAATGGAATGGAATGGAATGGAATGGAATGGAATGGAATGTACCCGAGTAGAACGGAATGGAATGGAATGGAATGGAATGGAATGGAATGGAATGGAATGGAATGGAATGGAATGGAATCAACCCGAGAAGAATGGAATGGATTGGGATGGAATGGAATGGAATGGAATGGAATGGAATCGAATGGAATCGAATGGAATAGAATGGAATGGAATGGAATGGAATGGAATGGAATGGAATGGTATGGAATGGAATCAACCCGAGTAGAACGGAATGGAATGGAAAGGAATGGAATGGAATGGAATGGAATGGAATATAATGGAATTCAGTGGAATAGAATGGAATGGAATGGAATGGAATGGAATGAACCTGAGTGGAATGGAATGGAATGGAATGGAATGGAATGGAATGGAATGGAATGGAATGGAATCAACCCAAGTAGAATGAAATGGATTGGAATGAAATGGAATGGAATGGAATGGAATACAATAGAATAGAATGGAATGGAATGGAATGGAATTGAATCGAATGGAATCGAATGGAATCGAATGGAATGGAATGGAATAGAATGGAATCAACCCGAATAGAACGGAACGGAACGGAACGGAACGGAACGGAACGGAACGGAATGGAATGGAATGGAGTGAAATGGAATGGAATCGAATGGAATCGAATGGAACCGAATACGGAATGGAATGGAATGGAATGGAATGGAATTGAATGGAATGGAATGGAATGGAATGGAATGCAATGCAATGCAATGGAATGCAATGGATTGGAAAGGAATGGAGTGGAATGGAATGGAATGGAATCTACCCGAGTAGAACGGAATGGAACGGAATGGAATGGAATGGAATGGAATAGAATGTACCCGAGCAGAACCGAATGGAATGGAATGGAAATGGAATGGAATGGAAAGGAATGGAATGGAATGGAATGGAATAGAAAGGAATGGAATGGAATGGAATGGAATGGAATGGAAAGGAAGTGAATGGAATGGAATGCAATGCAATGGAATGCAATGGAATGGAAAGGAAAGGAATGGAATATAATGGAATGGAATCTACCCGATTAGAATGGAATGGAATGGAATGGAATGGAATGGAATGGAATGGAATGGACACCAGTAGAACGGAACGGAATGGAATGGAATGGAATGGAATGAAATGGAATGGAATGGAATGGAACGGAATGGAATGGAATGCAATGCCATGGAATGCAATGGAATGGAAGGAATGGAATGGAATGGACTGGAATGGAATCTACCCGAGTAGAAACAAATGGAATGGAATGGAATGGAATGGAATGGAATGGACACGAATGGAATGGAATGGAATGGAATGGAATGGAATGGAATGGAATGGAATGGAATGGAATGGAATGCAATGACATTGAATGGAATGTACCCGAGTAGAATGGAACGGAATGGAATGGAATGGAATCTACCCGAGTAGAAACAAACGGAATGGAATGGAATGGAATGGAATGGACACGAATGGAATGGAATGGAATGGAATGGAATGGAATGGAATGGAATGGAATGGAATGGAATGGAATGTACCCGAGTAGAACGGAACGGAATGGAATGGAATGGAATGGAATGGAATGGAATGGAATGGAATGGAATGGAATGGAATGCAATGCAAAGCAATGGAATGCAATGGATTGGAAAGGAATGGAGTGGAATGGAATGGAATGGAATCTACCCGAGTAGAACGGAATGGAACGGAATGGAATGGAATGGAATGGAATAGAATGTACCCGAGCAGAACGGAATGGAATGGAATGGAAATGGAATGGGAATGGAAATGGAACGGGAATGGAAATGGAATGGGAATGGAAATGGATCGGGAATGGAAATGGAACGGGAATGGAAATGGAATGGCAATGGAAATGGATCGGGGATGGAAATAGAACGGGAATGGAAATGGAAAGGTAATGGAAATGAAACGGGAATGGAAATGGAACGGGAACGGAAATGGAACGGGAACGGAAATGGAACGGGAATGGATAAGGAACGGGAATGGAAATGGAACGGGAATGGAATGTTATGGAATGGAATGGAATGGAATGGAATGGAAAGGAATGCAATGGAATGCAATGGAATGGATAGGAATGGAATGGAATGGAATGGAATGGAATGGAATGGACACGAGTAGAACGGAATGGAATGGAATGGAATGGAATGGAATGGAATGGAAAAGAATGGAATGGAATGGAATGGAATGTACCCGAATAGAATGTAATGTAATGTAATGGAATGGAATGGAATGGAATGGAATGGAATGGAATGGAATGGAACTGAATGGAATGGAATGCAATGCAATGGAATGCAATGGAATGGAAAGGAAAGGAATGGAATGGAATGGAATGGAATGGAATCTACCCGAGTAGAATGGAATGGAATGGAATGGAATGGAATGGACACCAGTAGAACGGAACGGAATGGAATGGAATGGAATGGAATGAAATGGAATGGAATGGAATGGAACGGAATGGAATGGAATGCAATGCCATGGAATGCAATGGAATGGAAGGAATGGAATGGAATGGACTGGAATGGAATCTACCCGAGTAGAAACAAATGGAATGGAATGGAATGGAATGGAATGGACACGAATGGAATGGAATGGAATGGAATGGAATGGAATGGAATGGAATGGAATGGAATGGAATGGAATGGAATGGAATGGAATGGAATGGAATGGAATGGAATGTACCCGAGTAGAACGGAATGGAATGGAATGGAATGGAATGGAATGGAATGGAATGGAATGGAATGGAATGTAACCGAGTAGAACGGAATGGAATGGAATGCAATGGAATGGAATGGAATGGAATGGAATGGAATGGAATTCAATGGAATAGAATGGAATGGAATGGAATGGAAACGAATGGAATCGAATGGAATCGAATGGAATCTAATGGAATCGAATGGAATGGAATGGAATAGAATGGAATCAACCCGAGTAGAACGGAATGGAATGGAATGGAATGGAATGGAATGGAATGGAATGGAATGGAATGGAATGGAATGAAATGTTATGGAATGGAATGGAATGGAATTCAATGCAATTCAATTGAATGGAATGGAAGGGAATGGAATGGAGTGGAGTGGAGTGGAGTGGAGTGGAGTGGAATGGAATGGAGTGGAATGGAATGGAATGGAATGGAATGGAATGGAATGGAATTCAATTTAATGGAATGGAAGGGAGTGGAATGGAGTGGAGTGGAGTGGAGTGGAGTGCAGTGGAGTGTAATGGAATGGAGTGGAATGGAATGGAATGGAATGGAATGGAATGGAATGGAATGGAATGGAATGGAATGGAATGGAATTCAATGGAGTGGAATGGAATGGAATGGAATGGAATGGAATGGAATGGAATTCAATGCAATGGAATGGAATGGAATCGAATGGAGTCAAATGGAATGGAATGGAATAGAATGGAATCAACCCGAGTAGAACGGAACGGAACGCAACGGAACGGAACGGAACGGAACGGAACGGAATGGAATGTAATGGAATGGAATGGAATGGAATGGAATGGAGTGGAATGGAATGCAATGGAATGGAATGGAATGGAATGGAATGGAATGGAATGGAGTCGAATGGAATCGAATGGAATGGAATGGAATAGAATGGAATCAACCCGAGTAGAACGGTACGGAACGGAACGGAACGGAACGGAACGGAACGGAATGGAATGATCAACCCGTGTAGAATGGAATGGAATGGAATTGAATAGAATGGAATCAACCCTAGTTGAACCGAACGGAACGCAACGGAACGGAACGGAACGGAACGGAATGGAATGGAATGGAAAGGAACGGAATTCAATGGAATGGAATGGAATGGAATGGAATTCTATGGAATGGAATGGAATTCAATGGAATGGAATGGAATGGAATGGAATGGAATGGAATGGAGTGGAATGGAATTCAATGGAATGGAATGGAATGGAATGGAATGGAATTCAATGGAATGGAATGGAATGGAATGGAATGGAATCGAATCGAATGGAATCGAATGGAATCGAATGGAATCGAATGGAATCGAATGGAATGGAATGGAATAGAATGCAATCAACCCGAGTAGAATGGAATGGAATGGAATGGAATGGGATGGAATGGAATAGAATGGAATGGAATGGAATGGAATGGAATTCAAATGGAATGGAATGGAATGGAATTCTATGGAATGGAATGGAGTGGAATCGAATGGAATCGAATGGAATCGAATGGAATCGAATGGGATCGAATGGAATGGAATGGAATAGAATGGAATCAACCCGAGTAGAACGGAGCGGAACGCAACGGAACGGAACGGAACGGAACGGAACGGAAAGGAATGGAATGGAATGGAATGGAACGGAATTCAAAGGAATGGAATGGAACAGAATGGAATTCAATGGAAAGGAATGGAATGGAATGGAATGGAATTCAATGGAATGGAATGGAATGGAATGGAATGGAATGGAATGGAATGGAACGGAATTCTATGGAATGGAATGGAATGGAATTCAATGGAATGGAATGGAATGGAATGGAATGGAATGGAATGGAATTCAATCGAAAGGAATGGAATGGAATGGAATGGAATGGAATTCAATGGAATGGAATGGAGTGGAATCGAATGGAATCGAATGGAATCGAATGAGATCGAATGGAATGGAATGGAATAGAATGGAATCAACCCGAGTAGAACGGAATGGAATGGAATGGAATGGAATGGAATGGAATGGAATGGAATGGAATGGAATGGAATGGAATGGAATGGAATGGAATTCAATGGAATGGAATGGAATGGAATGGAATGGAATGGAATGGAATGGAATCAACCCGAGTAGAACGCAACGGCACGCAACGGAACGGAACGGAACGGAACGGGACGGAACGGAACGGAATGGAATATAATGCAACGGAATTCAATGGAATGGAATGGAATGGAATGGAATTCAATGGAATCGAATGGAATCGAATGGAATCGTTTGGAATCGAATGGAATCGAATAGAATGGAATGGAATAGAATTTAATCAACCCGAGTAGAACGGAACGGAACGCAACGGAACGGAACGGAACGGAATGGAACGGGACGGAACGGAACGGAATGGAATGGAATGGAATGGAATTCAATTGAATGGAATGGAATGGAATGGAAATCAATGGAATGGAATGGAATGGAATGGAATGGAATTCAATGGAATGGAATGGAATGGAATGGAATGGAATGGAATTCAATGGAATGGAATGGAGTGGAATGGAATGGAATCGAATGGAATTGAATGGAATCGAATGGAATCAAATGGGATCGAATGGAATGGAATGGAATAGAATGGAATCAACCCGAGTAGAACGGAATGGAATGGAATGGAATGGAATGGGATGGAATGGAATGGAATGGAATGGAATGGAATGGAATGGAATTCAATGGAATGGAATGGAATGGAATGGAATGGAATGGAATGGAATGGAATGGAATGGAATTCAATGGAATGGAATGGAACGGAATGGAATTCAATGGAATGGAATGGAATGGAATGGAATGGAATTCAATGGAATGGAATGGAATGGAATGGAATGGAATGGAATGGAATGGAATTCCATGGAATGGAATGGAATGGAATGGAATTCAATGGAATGGAATGGAATGGAATCGAATGGAATGGAATGGAATTCAATGGAATGGAATGGAATGGAATGGAATGGAATTCAATGGAATGGAATGGAATGGAATGGAATGGAATTCAATGGAATGGAATTCCATGGAATGGAATGGAATGGAATGGAATTCAATGGAATGGAATGGAATGGAATCGAATGGAATGGAATGGAATGGAATGGAATGGAATGGAATGGAACGGAATGGAATCAACCCGAGTAGAACGGAATGGAATGGAAAGGAATGGAATGGAATGGAATGGAATGGAATGGAATAGAATGGAATTCAATGGAATAGAATGGAATGGAATGGAATGGAATGGAATGAACCCGAGTGGAATGGAATGGAATGGAATGGAATGGAATGGAATGGAATGGAATGGAATGGAATGGAATGGAATCAACCCAAGTAGAATGAAATGGATTGGAATGAAATGGAATGGAATGGAATGGAATTCAATAGAATAGAATGGAATGGAATGGAATGGAATGGAATGGAATCGAATGGAATCGAATGGAATCGAATGGAATGGAGTGGAATAGAATGGAATCAACCCGAGTAGAATGGAATGGATTGGATTGGAATGGAATGGAATGGAATGGAATGGAATGGAATCGAATGGAATCGAATGGAATCGAACGGAATGGAATGGAATGGAATGGAATGGAATGGAATGGAATGGAATGGAATCAACCCGAGTAGAACGGAATGGAATGGAATGGAATGGAATGGAATGGAATGGAATGGAATGGAATGGAATGGAATTCAATGGAATAGAATGGAATGGAATGGAATGGAATGGAATGGAATGGAATGAACCCGAATAGAACGGAATGGAATGGAATGGAATTGAATGGAATGGAATGGAATGGGATCGAATGGAATGGAATGGAATGGAATGGAATGGAATGGAATGGAATGGAATGGAATCAACCCGAGTAGAATGGAAAGGATTGGAATGGAATGGAATGGAATGGAATGGAATTCAATGGAATAGAATGGAATGGAAAGGAATGGAATGGAATGGAATGGAATGAAATGGAATCGAATGGAATCGAATGGAATCGAATGGAATGGAGTAGAATAGAATGGAATCAACCCGAGTAGAACGGTATGGAATGGAACGGAATGGAATGGAACGGAACGGTACGGAACGGAACGGAGTGAAATAGAATGGAATCGAATATAATTGAATGGAACCGAATGGAATGGAAAGGAAGGGAATGGAATGGAATGGAATGGAATGGAATGGAATCAACCCGAGTAGAATGGAATGGATTGGAATGGAATGGAATGGAATGGAATGGAATGGAATGGAATCGAATGGAATGGAATGGAATCGAATGGAATCGAATGGAATGGAATGGAATGGAATGGAATGGAATCAACCCGAGTAGAACGGAATGGAATGGAATGGAATTCAATGGAATACAATGGAATGGAATGGAATGGAATGGAATGAACCCGAGTAGAACGGAATGGAACGGAACGGAACGGAACGGAACGGAACGGAATGGAAATGAATCAACCCGAGTAGAATGGAATGGATTGGAATGGAATGGAATGGAATGGAATGGAATTCAAAGGAATAGAATGGAATGGAATGGAATGGAAAGGAATGGAATGGAATGTAATGGAATGGAATTGAATGGGATCGCATGGAATCGAATGGAATGGAGTGGAATAGAATGGAATCAACCCGAGTAGAACGGAATGGAATGGAACGGAATGGAACGGAATGGAACGGAACGGAACGGAATGGAATGGAGTGAAATGGAATGGAATCGAATGGAATCGAATGGAACCGAATGGAATGGAAGGGAATGGAATGGAATGGAATGGAATGGAATGGAATGGAATGGAATGGAATGGAATGGAATGGAATGGAATCAACCCGAGTAGAATGGAATGGATTGGAATGGAATGGAATGGAATGGAATGGAATGGAAAGGAATGGAATCGAATGTAACCGAATTGAATGCAATGCAATGGAATGGAATGGAATGGAATGGAATGGAATGGAATGGAATGGAATGGAATGGAATTCAAAGGAATAGAATGGAATGGAATGGAATGGAATGGAATGGAATGGAATGGAATGGAATGGAATGGAATTGAATGGAATCGAATGGAATCGAATGGAATGGAGTGGAATAGAATGGAATCAACCCGAGTAGAACGGAATGGAATGGAATGGAATGGAATGGAATGGAATGGAATGGAATAGAATGGAATGGGATGGAATTCAATGGAATGGAATGGAATGGAATGGAATGGAATGGAATGGAATGGAATGGAATGGAATGGAATGGAATCAAATGGAATCGAATGGAATGGAATGGAATAGAATTGAATCAAACCGAGTGGAATGGAAAGGAATGGAATGGAATGGAATGGAATGGAATCAACCCGAGTAGGATGGAATGGATTGGAATGGAATGGAATGGAATGGAATGGAATTCAATAGAATATAATGGAATGGCATGGAATGGAATGGAATGGAATGGAATCGAATGGAATCGAATGGAATCGAATGGAATGGAGTGGAATAGAATGGAATCAACCCGAATAGAACGGAACGGAATTGAACGGAACGGAACGGAACGGAATGGAATGGAATGGAGTGAAATGGAATGGAATCGAATGGAATCGAATGGAACCGAATGGAATGGAATGGAAGGGAATGGAATGGAATGGAATGGAATGGAATGGAATGGAATGGAATCAACCCGAGAAGAATGGAATGGATTGGGATGGAATGGAATGGAATGGAATGGAATGGAATCGAATGGAATCGAATGGAATAGAATGGAATGGAATGGAATGGAATGGAATGGAATGGAATGGAATGGAATCAACCCAAGTAGAACGGAATGGAATGGAAAGGAATGGAATGGAATGGAATGGAATGGAATGGAATAGAATGGAATTCAGTGGAATAGAGTGGAATGGAATGGAATGGAATGGAATGAACCTGAGTGGAATGGAATGGAATGGAATGGAATGGAATGGAATGCAATGGAATGGAATGGAATCAACCCAAGTAGAATGAAATGGATTGGAATGAAATGGAATGGAATGGAATGGAATTCAATAGAATAGAATGGAATGGAATGGAATGGAACGGAATGGAATCGAATGGAATCGAATGGAATCGAATGGAATGGAATGGAATAGAATGGAATCAACCCGAATAGAACGGAACAGAACGGAACGGAACGGAACGAAACGGAACGGAATGGAATGGAATTGAGTGAAATGGAATGGAATCGAATGGAATCGAATTGAACCGAATGGAATGGAATGGAAGGGAATGGAATGGAATGGAATGGAATGGAATGGAATCAACCCGAGTAGACTGGAATGGATTGGAATGGAATGGATTGGAATGGAATGGAATGGAATCGAATGGAATCGAATGGAATCGAATGGAATGGAGTGGAATACAATGGAATCAACCCGAGTAGAACGGAATGGAATGGAACGGAATGGAACGGAACGGAACGGAACGGAACGGAACGGAACGGAATGGAGTGGAGTGAAATGGAATGGAATCGAATGGAATCGAATGGAACCGAATGGAATGGAAAGGAAGGGAATGGAATGGAATGGAATGGAATGGAATTGAATGGGATCGCATGGAATCGAATGGAATGGAGTGGAATAGAATGGAATCAACCCGAGTAGAACGGAATGGAATGGAACGGAATGGAACGGAATGGAACGGAACGGAACGGAATGGAATGGAGTGAAATGGAATGGAATCGAATGGAATCGAATGGAACCGAAAGGAATGGAATGGAAGGGAATGGAATGGAATGGAATGGAATGGAATGGAATGGAATCAACCCGAGTAGAATGGAATGGATTGGAATGGAATGGAATGGAATGGAATGGAATGGAATGGAATGGAATGGTATCGAATGTAACCGAATTGAATGGAATGGAATGGAATGGAATGGAATGGAATGGAATGGAATGGAATGGAATGGAATTCAAAGGAATAGAATGGAATGGAATGGAATGGAATGGAATGGAATGGAATGGAATTGAATGGAATCAAATGGAATCGAATGGAATGGAGTGGAATAGAATGGAATCAACCCGAGTAGAACGGAATGGAATGGAATGGAATGGAATGGAATGGAATAGAATGGAATGGGATGGAATTCAATGGAATGGAATGGAATGGAATGGGATGGAATGGAATGGAATGGAATGGAATCAAATGGAATCGAATGGAATGGAATGGAATAGAATTGAATCAACCCGAGTGGAATGGAAAGCAATGGAATGGAATGGAATGGAATGGAATCAACCCGAGTAGAATGGAATGGATTGGAATGGAATGGAATGGAATGGAATGGAATTCAATAGAATATAATGGAATGGCATGGAATGGAATGGAATGGAATGGAATCGAATGGAATCGAATGGAATCGAATGGAATGGAGTGGAATAGAATGGAATCAACCCGAATAGAACGGAACGGAATGGAATGGAATGGAGTGAAATGGAATGGAATCGAATGGAATCGAATGGAACCGAATGGAATGGAATGGAATGGAATGGAATGGAATGGAATGGAATGGAATGGAATGGAATGGAATCAACCCGAGAAGAATGGAATGGATTGGGATGGAATGGAATGGAATGGAATGGAATGGAATCGAATGGAATCGAATGGAATAGAATGGAATGGAATGGAATGGAATGGAATGGAATGGAATGGTATGGAATGGAATCAACCCGAGTAGAACGGAATGGAATGGAAAGGAATGGAATGGAATGGAATGGAATGGAATAGAATGGAATTCAGTGGAATAGAATGGAATGGAATGGAATGGAATGGAATGAACCTGAGTGGAATGGAATGGAATGGAATGGAATGGAATGGAATGGAATGGAATGGAATGGAATGGAATGGAATGGAATGGAATCAACCCAAGTAGAATGAAATGGATTGGAATGAAATGGAATGGAATGGAATGGAATTCAATAGAATAGAATGGAATGGAATGGAATGGAATTGAATCGAATGGAATCGAATGGAATCGAATGGAATGGAATGGAATAGAATGGAATCAACCCGAATAGAACGGAACGGAACGGAACGGAACGGAACGGAACGGAACGGAATGGAATGGAATGGAGTGAAATGGAATGGAATCGAATGGAATCGAATGGAACCGAATACGGAATGGAATGGAATGGAATGGAATGGAATGGAATGGAATGGAATTGAATGGAATGGAATGGAATGGAATGGAATGCAATGCAATGCAATGGAATGCAATGGATTGGAAAGGAATGGAGTGGAATGGAATGGAATGGAATCTACCCGAGTAGAACGGAATGGAACGGAATGGAATGGAATGGAATGGAATAGAATGTACCCGAGCAGAACGGAATGGAATGGAATGGAAATGGAATGGAATGGAATGGAATGGAATGTAATGGAATGGAATAGAAAGGAATGGAATGGAGTGGAATGGAATGGAATGGAAAGGAACTGAATGGAATGGAATGCAATGCAATGGAATGCAATGGAATGGAAAGGAAAGGAATGGAATATAATGGAATGGAATCTACCCGATTAGAATGGAATGGAATGGAATGGAATGGAATGGAATGGAATGGAATGGACACCAGTAGAACGGAACGGAATGGAATGGAATGGAATGGAATGGAATGAAATGGAATGGAATGGAATGGAACGGAATGGAATGGAATGCAATGCCATGGAATGCAATGGAATGGAAGGAATGGAATGGAATGGACTGGAATGGAATCTACCCGAGTAGAAACAAATGGAATGGAATGGAATGGAATGGAATGGAATGGACACGAATGGAATGGAATGGAATGGAATGGAATGGAATGGAATGGAATGGAATGGAATGGAATGCAATGACATTGAATGGAATGTACCCGAGTAGAATGGAACGGAATGGAATGGAATGGAATCTACCCGAGTAGAAACAAACGGAATGGAATGGAATGGAATGGAATGGACACGAATGGAATGGAATGGAATGGAATGGAATGGAATGGAATGGAATGGAATGGAATGGAATGGAATGTACCCGAGTAGAACGGAACGGAATGGAATGGAATGGAATGGAATGGAATGGAATGGAATGGAATGGAATGGAATGGAATGCAATGCAAAGCAATGGAATGCAATGGATTGGAAAGGAATGGAGTGGAATGGAATGGAATGGAATCTACCCGAGTAGAACGGAATGGAACGGAATGGAATGGAATGGAATGGAATAGAATGTACCCGAGCAGAACGGAATGGAATGGAATGGAAATGGAATGGGAATGGAAATGGAACGGGAATGGAAATGGAATGGGAATGGAAATGGATCGGGAATGGAAATGGAACGGGAATGGAAATGGAATGGCAATGGAAATGGATCGGGGATGGAAATAGAACGGGAATGGAAATGGAACGGTAATGGAAATGAAACGGGAATGGAAATGGAACGGGAACGGAAATGGAACGGGAACGGAAATGGAACGGGAATGGAAAAGGAACGGGAATGGAAATGGAACGGGAATGGAATGTTATGGAATGGAATGGAATGGAATGGAATGGAATGGAATGGAAAGGAATGCAATGGAATGCAATGGAATGGATAGGAATGGAATGGAATGGAATGGAATGGAATGGAATGGACACGAGTAGAACGGAATGGAATGGAATGGAATGGAATGGAATGGAATGGAAAAGAATGGAATGGAATGGAATGGAATGTACCCGAATAGAATGTAATGTAATGTAATGTAATGGAATGGAATGGAATGGAATGGTATGGAATGGAATCAACCCGAGTAGAACGGAATGGAATGGAAAGGAATGGAATGGAATGGAATGGAATGGAATAGAATGGAATTCAGTGGAATAGAATGGAATGGAATGGAATGGAATGGAATGAACCTGAGTGGAATGGAATGGAATGGAATGGAATGGAATGGAATGGAATGGAATGGAATGGAATGGAATGGAATGGAATGGAATGGAATGGAATGGAATGGAATGGAATGGAATGGAATCAACCCAAGTAGAATGAAATGGATTGGAATGAAATGGAATGGAATGGAATGGAATTCAATAGAATAGAATGGAATGGAATGGAATGGAATTGAATCGAATGGAATCGAATGGAATCGAATGGAATGGAATGGAATAGAATGGAATCAACCCGAATAGAACGGAACGGAACGGAACGGAACGGAACGGAACGGAACGGAATGGAATGGAATGGAGTGAAATGGAATGGAATCGAATGGAATCGAATGGAACCGAATACGGAATGGAATGGAATGGAATGGAATGGAATGGAATGGAATGGAATTGAATGGAATGGAATGGAATGGAATGGAATGCAATGCAATGCAATGGAATGCAATGGATTGGAAAGGAATGGAGTGGAATGGAATGGAATGGAATCTACCCGAGTAGAACGGAATGGAACGGAATGGAATGGAATGGAATGGAATAGAATGTACCCGAGCAGAACGGAATGGAATGGAATGGAAATGGAATGGAATGGAATGGAATGGAATGTAATGGAATGGAATAGAAAGGAATGGAATGGAAAGGAACTGAATGGAATGGAATGCAATGCAATGGAATGCAATGGAATGGAAAGGAAAGGAATGGAATATAATTGAATGGAATCTACCCGATTAGAATGGAATGGAATGGAATGGAATGGAATGGAATGGAATGGAATGGACACCAGTAGAACGGAACGGAATGGAATGGAATGGAATGGAATGAAATGGAATGGAATGGAATGGAACGGAATGGAATGGAATGCAATGCCATGGAATGCAATGGAATGGAAGGAATGGAATGGAATGGACTGGAATGGAATCTACCCGAGTAGAAACAAATGGAATGGAATGGAATGGAATGGAATGGAATGGACACGAATGGAATGGAATGGAATGGAATGGAATGGAATGGAATGGAATGGAATGGAATGCAATGACATTGAATGGAATGTACCCGAGTAGAATGGAACGGAATGGAATGGAATGGAATCTACCCGAGTAGAAACAAACGGAATGGAATGGAATGGAATGGAATGGACACGAATGGAATGGAATGGAATGGAATGGAATGGAATGGAATGGAATGGAATGGAATGGAATGGAATGTACCCGAGTAGAACGGAACGGAATGGAATGGAATGGAATGGAATGGAATGGAATGGAATGGAATGGAATGGAATGGAATGGAATGGAATGCAATGCAAAGCAATGGAATGCAATGGATTGGAAAGGAATGGAGTGGAATGGAATGGAATGGAATCTACCCGAGTAGAACGGAATGGAACGGAATGGAATGGAATGGAATGGAATAGAATGTACCCGAGCAGAACGGAATGGAATGGAATGGAAATGGAATGGGAATGGAAATGGAACGGGAATGGAAATGGAATGGGAATGGAAATGGATCGGGAATGGAAATGGAACGGGAATGGAAATGGAATGGCAATGGAAATGGATCGGGGATGGAAATAGAACGGGAATGGAAATGGAACGGTAATGGAAATGAAACGGGAATGGAAATGGAACGGGAACGGAAATGGAACGGGAACGGAAATGGAACGGGAATGGAAAAGGAACGGGAATGGAAATGGAACGGGAATGGAATGTTATGGAATGGAATGGAATGGAATGGAATGGAATGGAATGGAAAGGAATGCAATGGAATGCAATGGAATGGATAGGAATGGAATGGAATGGAATGGAATGGAATGGAATGGACACGAGTAGAACGGAATGGAATGGAATGGAATGGAATGGAATGGAATGGAAAAGAATGGAATGGAATGGAATGGAATGTACCCGAATAGAATGTAATGTAATGTAATGTAATGGAATGGAATGGAATGGAATGGAATGGAATGGAATGGAATGGAACTGAATGGAATGGAATGCAATGCAATGGAATGCAATGGAATGGAAAGGAAAGGAATGGAATGGAATGGAATGGAATGGAATCTACCCGAGTAGAATGGAATGGAATGGAATGGAATGGAATGGACACCAGTAGAACGGAACGGAATGGAATGGAATGGAATGGAATGAAATAGAATGGAATGGAATGGAACGGAATGGAATGGAATGCAATGCCATGGAATGCAATGGAATGGAAGGAATGGAATGGAATGGACTGGAATGGAATCTACCCGAGTAGAAACAAATGGAATGGAATGGAATGGAATGGAATGGACACGAATGGAATGGAATGGAATGGAATGGAATGGAATGGAATGGAATGGAATGGAATGGAATGGAATGGAATGGAATGGAATGTACCCGAGTAGAACGGAATGGAATGGAATGGAATGGAATGGAATGGAATGGAATGGAATGGAATGGAATGTAACCGAGTAGAACGGAATGGAATGGAATTGAATGGAATGTAACCAAGTAGAAAGGAACGGAATGGAATGGAATGGAATGGAATGGTATGGAATGGAATGAAATGGAATGGAATGGAATGGAATGCAATGCAATGCAATGGAATGCAATGGATTGGAAAGGAATGGAGAGGAATGGAATGGAATGGAATCTACCCGAGTAGAACGGAATGGAATGGAATGGAATGGAATGGAATGGAATGGAATGGAATAGAATGTACCCGAGCAGAACAGAATGGAATGGAATGGAAATGGAATAGGAATGGAAATGGAATGGGAATGGAAATGGAATGGGAAAGGAAATGGATCAGGAATGGAAATGGAACGGGAATGGAAATGGAACGGTAATGGAAATGGAACGGGAACGGAAATTGAACGGGAACGGAAACGGAACGGGAACGGAAATGAAACGGGAACGGAAATGGAACGGGAACGGAAATGGAACGGGAACGGAAATGGAAGGGGAACGGAAATGGAACGGGAACGGAAATGGAACGGGAACGGAAATGGAACGGGAACGGAAACGGAACGGGAACGGAAATGGAACGGGAATGGAAATGGAACGGGAATGGAAATGGAACGGGAATGGAAATGGAACGGGAATGGAAATGGAACAGGAATGGAAATGGAACGGGAATGGAAAAGGAACGGGAATGGAAATGGAACGGGAATGGAATGTTATGGAATGGAATGGAATGGAATGGAATGGAATGGAATGGAATGTACCGGAGTGGAGTGGAGTGCAGTGGAGTGGAGTGCACTGGAATGGAATGGAATGGAATGGAATGGAATGGGATGGAACGGAACGGAATGTACCCGAGTAGAACGGAGTGGAATGGAATGGAATGGAATGGAATGGAATGGAATGCAATGGAATGCAATGGAATGCAATGGAATGCAATGGAATGGAAAGGAATGGAATGGAATGGAATGGAATGGAATTGAACGGAATGGAATGGACACGAGTAGAACGGAATGGAATGGAAGGGAATGGAATGGAATGGAATGGAATGGAATGGAATGGAAAAGAATGGAATGGAATGGAATGGAATGGAATGGAATGCAATGCAATGCAATGGAATGCAATGGAATGGAATGGACTGGATTGGAATGGAATGGAATGGAATGGAATGGAATGGAATGGAATGGAACGGAATTCAATGGAATGGAATGGAATTCGATGGAATGGAATGGAATGAAATTCAATGGAATGGAATGGAATGGAATGGAATGGAATGGAATGGAATTCAATGGAATGGAATGGAATGCAATGGAATCGAGTGGAATCGAATGGAATCGAATGGAATCGATTGCAATCGAATGGAATGGAATGGAATAGAGTGGAATCAACCCGAGTAGAGCGGAACGGAACGGAACGGAACGGAACGGAATGGAATTCAATGGAATGGAATTCAATGGAATTCAATGGAGTGGAATGGAATAGAATTGAGTGGAGTGGAGTGGAGTGGAGTGGAGTGGAATGGAGTGGAATGGAATGGAATGGAATGGAATGGAATTCATTGCAATGGAATGGAATGGAATGGAATGGAATGGAATGGAATGGAAAGGAATGAAATTCAATGGAATGGAATGGAATGAAATTCTATGGAATGGAATTCAATGGAATTCAATGGAATGGAATGGAATGGAATGGAATGGAATGGAATGGAATTCAATGGAATGGAATGGAATGGAATGGAATCGAATGGAATCGAATGGAATCGAATGGAATCGAATTGAATCGAATGGAATCGAATGGAATCGAATGGAATCAACCGAGTAGAGTGGAACGGAACGGAAAGGAACGGAACGGAATGGAATTCAATGGAATGGAATTCAATGGAATGGAATTCAATGGAATTCAATGGAGTGGAATGGAAGGGAATACAGTGGAGTGGAGTGGAGTGGAGTGGAGTGGAGTGGAGTGGAGTGGAGTGGAGTGGAATGGAATGGAATGGAATGTACCCGAGTGGAATGGAATGGAATGGAATGGAATGGAATGGAATGGAATGGAATGGAATGGAATGGAATGGATTGTACCCGAGTAGAACGGAATGGAATGGAATTCCATGGAATGGAATGGAATGGAATGGAATGGAACTGAATGGAATGGAATGCAATGCAATGGAATGCAATGGAATGGAAAGGAAAGGAATGGAATGGAATGGAATGGAATCTACCCGAGTAGAATGGAATGGAATGGAATGGAATGGAATGGAATGGAATGGAATGGAATGGACACCAGTAGAACGGAATGGAATGGAATGGAATGGAATGGAATGAAATAGAATGGAATGGAATGGAACGGAATGGAATGGAATGCAATGCCATGGAATGCAATGGAATGGAAGGAATGGAATGGACTGGAATGGTATCTACCCGAGTAGAAACAAATGGAATGGAATGGAATGGAATGGAATGGAATGGAATGGACACGAATGGAATGGAATGGATTGGAATTTAATGGAATGTACCGGAGTGGAGTGGAGTGGAGTGGAGTGGAGTGGAGTGGAATGGAATGGAATGGAATGGAATGGAATGGAATGGAATGCAATGGAATGCAATGGAATGCAATGGAATGGAAAGGAATGGAATGGAATGGAATGGAATGGAATGGACACGAGTAGAACGGAATGGAATGGAATGGAATGGAATGGAATTGAATGGAATGGAATGGAATGGAATGGAATGGAAAGGAAGTGAATGGAATGGAATGCAATGCAATGGAATGCAATGGAATGGAAAGGAAAGTAATGGAATATAATGGAATGGAATCTACCCGATTAGAATGGAATGGAATGGAATGGAATGGAATGGAATGGAATGGAATGGAATGGACACCAGTAGAACGGAATGGAATGGAATGGAATGGAATGGAATGGAAGGAAATTGAATGGAATGGAATGGAACGGAATGGAATGGAATGCAATGCCATGGAATGCAATGGAATGGAAGGAATGGAATGGAATGGACTGGAATGGAATCTACCCGAGTAGAAACAAATGGAATGGAATGGAATGGAATGGAATGGACACGAATGGAATGGAATGGAATGGAATGGAATGGAATGGAATGGAATGGAATGTACCCGAGTAGAACGGAATCTAATGGAATGGAATGGAATGGAATGGAATGGAATGGAATGGAATGGAATGGAATGCAATGCAATGCAATGGAATGCAATGGATTGGAAAGGAATGGAGTGGAATGGAATGGAATGGAATCTACCGGAGTAGAACGGAATGGAACGGAATGGAATGGAATGGAATGGACTAGAATGTACCCGAGCAGAACGGAATGGAATGGAATGGAAATGGAATGGGAATGGAAATGGAACGGGAATGGAAATGGAACGGGAATGGAAATGGATCGGGAATGGAAATGGAAAGGGAATGGAAATGGAACGGTAATGGAAATGGAACAGGAATGGAAATGGAACGGGAATGGAAATGGATCGGGAATGGAAATGGAACGGGAACGGAAATGGAACGGTAAGGGAAATGGAACGGGAACGGAAATGGAACGGGAACGGAAATGGAACGGGAATGGAAATGGAACGGAAATGGAAATGGAATGGGAATGGAAATGGAACGTGAATGGAAAAGGAACGGGAATGGAAATGGAACGGGAATGGAATGTTATGGAATGGAATGGAATGGAATGGAATGGAATGGAATGGAATGGAATGGAATGGAATTCAATGGAATGGAATGGAATGGAATGGAATGGAATGGAATGGAATTCAATGGAATGGAATGGAATGGAATGGAATGGAATGGAATGGAATCGAATGGAATCGAATGGAATCGAATGGAATCGAATGGAATGGAATGGAATAGAATGGAATCAACCCGAGTAGAGCGGAACAGAACGGAACGGAACGGAACGGAATGGAATGGAGTTCAATGGAATTGAATTCAATGGAATTCAATGGAATGGAATGGAATGGAATGGAGTGGAGTGGAGTGGAGTGGAGTGGAGTGGAGTGGAGTGGAATGGAATGGAGTGGAATGGAATGGAAAGGAATGGAATGGAATGGAATGGAATTCAATGGAATGGAAAGGAATGGAATGGAATGGAATGGAATTCAATGGAATTTCATGGAATGGAATGGAATGGAATGGAATGGAATGGAATGGAATTCAATGGAATGGAATGGAATGGAATTGAATGGAATCGAATGGAATCGAATGGATTCGAATGGAAGGGAATGGAATAGAATGGAATCAACCCGAGTAGAACGGAATGGAATGGAATGGAATGGAACGGAATGGAATGGAATTCAATGGAATGGAATTCAATGGAATTCAATGGAATGGAATGGAATGGAATGGAGTGGAGTTTAGTGGAGTGGAGTGGAGTGGAGTGGAGTGGAGTGGAATGGAATGGAGTGGAATGGAATGGAAAGGAATGGAATGGAATTCAATGGAATGGAATAGAATGGAATGGAATGGAATGGAATGGAATGGAATTCAATGGAATGGAATGGAATGGAATGGAATGGAATGGAATGGAATGGAATCGAATGGAATCGAATGGAATCGAATGGAATCGAATGGAATCGAATGGAATGGAATGGAATAGAATGGAATCAATCCGAGTAGAGCGGAACGGAACGGAACGGAACGGAACGGAATGGAATTCAATGGAATGGAATAGAATGGAATGGAATGGAATGGAATGGAATGGAATTCAATGGAATTGAATTCAATGGAATTCAATGGAATGGAATTCAATGGAATTCAATGGAATGGAATGGAATGGAATGGAGTGGAGTTTAGTGGAGTGGAGTGGAGTGGAGTGGAGTGGAATGGAATGGAGTGGAATGGAATGGAAAGGAATGGAATGGAATTCAATGGAATGGAATGGAATGGAATGGAATGGAATGGAATGGAATGGAATTCAATGGAATGGAATGGAATGGAATGGAATGGAATGGAATGGAATGGAATGGAATGGAATCGAATGGAATCGAATGGAATCGGATGGAATCGAATGGAATCGAATGGAATGGAATGGAATAGAATGGAATCAACCCGAGTAGAGCGGAACGGAACGGAACGGAACGGAACAGAACGGAATGGAATTCAATGGAATGGAATTCAATGGAATTCAATGGAATGGAATGGAATGGAATGGAGTGGAGTGGAGTGCAGTGGAGTGGAGTGGAGTGGAGTGGAATGGAATGGAGTGGAATGGAATGGAATTCCATGGAATGGAATGGAATGTAATTCAATGGAATTCAATGGAATGGAATGGAATGGAATGGAATGGAATGGAATGGAATGGAATTCAATGGAATAGAATGGAATGGAATGGAATGGAATGGAATGGAATGAACCCGAGTTGAACGGAATGGAATGGAATGGAATTGAATGGAATGGAGTGGAATGGAATCAACCCGGGTAGAATGGAATGGATTGGAATGGAATGGAATGGAATCGAATGGAATCGAATGGAATTGAATGGAATGGAATGGAATGGAATCGAATGGAATCAACCCGAGTAGAATGGAATGGAATGCAATGGAATGGAATGGAATGGAATGGAATGGAATGGAATGAACCCGAGTAGAACGGAATGGAATGGAATGGAATGGAATGGAATCGATTGGAATCGAATGGAATGGAACGGAATGGAATGGAATGGAATGGAATAGAATGGAAAGGAATGGAGTAGAATGGAATGGAATGGAATGGAATCGAATGGAATCGAATGGAATGGAATGGAATGGAATGGAATGGAATCAACCCGAGAAGAAAGGAATGGATTGGAATGGAATGGAAAGGAATTCAATGCAATAGAATGGAAAGGAATGGAATGGAATGGAATGAACCCGAGTAGAACGGAATGGAATGGAATGGAATGGAATCGAATGGAATGGAACAGAAAGGAATGGAATGGAATGGAATCGAATGGAATGGAATGGAGTAGAATGGAATGGAATGGAATGGAATGGAATGGAATGGAATGGAATGGAATGGAATGGAATGGAATCAACCCGAGAAGAAAGGAATGGATTGGAATGGAATGGAATGGAATGGAATGG
Source organism: Gorilla gorilla gorilla (assembly GCF_029281585.2). NCBI lineage: Eukaryota > Metazoa > Chordata > Mammalia > Primates > Hominidae > Gorilla > Gorilla gorilla. The sequence continues at coordinate 7,754,097 of NC_073236.2, forward strand.
AATGGAATGGAATGGAATGGAATCGAATGGAATCGAATGGAATGGAGTGGAATAGAATGGAATCAACCCGAGTAGAACGGAATGGAATGGAACGGAACGGAACGGAACGGAACGGAACGGAACGGAACGGAATGGAATGGAGTGAAATGGAATGGAATCGAATGGAATCGAATGGAACCGAATGGAATGGAATGGAAGGGAATGGAATGGAATGGAAAGGAATGGAATGGAATCAACCCGAGTAGAATGGAATGGATTGGAATGGAATGGAATGGAATGGAATGGAATGGAATGGAATGGAATGGAATGGAATGGAATGGAATTGAACGGAATGGAATGGAATGGAATCAACCCGAGTAGAATGGAATGGATTGGAATGGAATGGAATGGAATGGAATAGAATGAAATGGAATGGAATGGAATGGAATGGAATGGAATGGAATGGAATGGAATGGAATGGAATGGAATCGAATGGAATCGAAAGGAATCGAATGGAGTGGAGTGGAATAGAATGGAATCAACCCGAATAGAACGGAACGGAACCGAACGGAACGGAACGGAACGGAACGGAATGGAATGGAATGGAGTGAAATGGAATGGAATTGAATGGAATCGAACGGAACCGAATGGAATGGAATGGAAGGGCATGGAATGGAATGGAATGGAATGGAATGGAATCAACCCAAGTAGAATGGAATGGATTGGAATGGAATGGATTGGAATGGAATCGAATGGAATGGAATCTAATGGAATCGAATGGAATAGAATGGAATGGAATGGAATGGAATGGAATGGAGTGGACCCGAGTAGAACGGAATGGAATGGAATGGAATGGAATGGAATGGAATGGAATGGAATGGAATGGAGTGGACCCGAGTAGAACGGAATGGAATGGAATGGAATGGAATGGAATGGAATGGAATGGAATGGAATGGAATGGAATGGAATGGAATGGAATGGAATCGAATGGAATCGAATGGAACCGAATGGAATGCAACGGAATGGAACGGAACGGAACGGAACGGAATGGAATGGAATGGAATTGAATGGAATAAACCCGAGTAGAATGGATTGGATTGGAATGGAATGGAATGGAAGGGAATGGAATGGAATGGAATGGAATGGAATGGAATGGAATGGAATGGAATGGAATGGAATCAACACGAGTAGAAAGGAATGGAATGGAATGGAATGGAATGGAATGGAATGGAATGGAATGGAATGGAATGGAATGGAATGCAATGAAATGGAATGGAATGGAATGGAATGGAATGGAATGGAATGAAATGGAATGGAATGGAATGGAATGGAATGGAATGGAATGGAATGGAATGGAATGGAATGGAATGGAGTGGAATCAACCCGAGTAGAACGGAACGGAACGCAACGGAACGGAACGGAACGCAACGGAACGGAACGGAACGGAACGGAACGGAACGGAACGGAATGGAATGGAAAGGAACGGAATTCAATGGAATGGAATGGAATGGAATGGAATTCAATGGAATGGAATGGAATGGAATGGAATGGAATGGAATGGAATGGAATGGAATGGAATGGAATCAACCCGAGTAGAATGGAATGGATAGGAATGGAATGGAATGGAATGAAATGGAATGGAATTCAATAGAATAGAAGCGAAGGGAAGGGAATGGAATGGAATGGAATGGAATGGAATGGAATGGAATGGAATGGAATCGAATGGAATCGAATGGAATCGAAGGGAATGGAGTGGAATAGAATGGAATCAACCCGAATAGAATGGAACAGAACGGAACGGAACGGAACGGAATGGAATGCAGTGAAATGGAGTGGAATCGAATGGAAACGAATGGAACCGAATGGAATGGAATGGAAGGGAAAGGAATGGAATAGAATGGAATGGAATGGAATCTACTCGAGTAGAATGGAATGGATTGGAATGGAATGGAATGGAATGGAATGAAATGGAATCGAATGGAATCGAATGGAATAGAATGGAATGGAATGGAATGGAATGGAATGGAATCAACCCGAGTAGAATGGAATGGATTGGAATGGAATGGAATGGAATGGAATGAAATGGAATCGAACGGAATGGAATGGAATGGAATGGAATGGAATGGAATGGAATGGAATTGAATGGAATGGAATGGAATGGAATGGAATCAACCCGAGTAGAACGGAATGGAATGGAATGGAATGGAAAGGAATGGAATGGAATCAACCCGAGTAAAACGGAATGGAATGGAATGGAATGGAATGGAATGGAATGCAATGGAATGGAATGGAATGGAATGGAATCGACTGGAATTCCATGGAATAGAATGGAATGGAATGGAATGGAATGGAATGAACCCGAGTAGAACGGAATGGAATGGAATGGAATTGAATGGAATGGAATGGAATGGAATGGAATGGAATGGAATGGAATGGAATCGAATGGAATGGAATGGAATGGAATGGAATGGAATGGAATGGAATGGAATGGAATGGAACGGAATGGAATGGAATGGAATCAACCCGAGTAGAATGGAATGGATTGGAATGGAATGGAATGGAATGGAATGGAATGGAATGGAATCGAATGGAATCGAAAGGAATCGAATGGAGTGGAGTGGAATAGAATGGAATCAACCCGAATAGAACGGAACGGAACCGAACGGAACGGAACGGAACGGAACGGAATGGAATGGAATGGAGTGAAATGGAATGGAATCGAATGGAATCGAACGGAACCGAATGGAATGGAATGGAAGGGCATGGAATGGAATGGAATGCAATGGAATGGAATCAACCCAAGTAGAATGGAATGGATTGGAATGGAATGGATTGGAATGGAATCGAATGGAATGGAATCGAATGGAATCGAATGGAATAGAATGGAATGGAATGGAATGGAGTGGACCCGAGTAGAACGGAATGGAATGGAATGGAATGGAATGGAATGGAATGGAATGGAATGGAATGGAATGGAATGGAATCGAATGGAATCGAATGGAACCGAATGGAATGCAACGGAATGGAACGGAACGGAACGGAACGGAATGGAACGGAACGGAACGGAACGGAATGGAATGGAGTGAAATGGAATGGAATCGAATGGAATCGAATGGAACCGAATGGAATGGAATGGAAGGGAAAGGAATGGAATGGAATGGAATGGAATTGAATGGAATAAACCCGAGTAGAATGGATTGGATTGGAATGGAATGGAATGGAAGGGAATGGAATGGAATGGAACGGAATGGAATGGAATGGAATGGAATGGAATGGAATGGAATGGAATGGAATCAACACGAGTAGAAAGGAATGGAATGGAATGGAATGGAATGGAATGGAATGGAAAGGAATGGAATGGAATGGAATGGAATGGAATGGAATGCAATGAAATGGAATGGAATGGAATGGATTGGAATGGACTGGAATGGAATGGAATGGAATGGAATGGAATGGAATGGAATGGAATGGAATGGAATGGAGTGGAATCAACCCGAGTAGAACGGAACGGAACGCAACGGAACGGAACGGAACGCAACGGAACGGAACGGAACGGAACGGAACGGAACGGAACGGAATGGAATGGAAAGGAACGGAATTCAATGGAATGGAATGGAATGGAATGGAATTCAATGGAATGGAATGGAATGGAATGGAATGGAATGGAATGGAATGGAATGGAATGCAATGGAATGGAATGGAATGGAATTCAATGGAATGGAATGGAATGGAATGGAAGGGAATTCAATGGAATGGAATGGAATGGAATGGAATGGAATGGAATCGAATGGAATCGAATGGAATCGAATGGAATCGAATGGAATGGAATGGAATAGAATGCAATCAACCCGAGTAGAATGGAATGGAACGGAATGGAATGGAATGGAATGGAATAGAATGGAATGGAATGGAATGGAATGGAATTCAAATGGAATGGAAAGGAATGGAATGGAATGGAATGGAAAGTAATGGAACGGAATTCTATGGAATGGAATGGAATGGAATTCAATGGAATGGAATGGAATGGAATGGAATGGAATTCAATGGAATGGAATGGAATGGAATGGAATGGAATTCAATGGAATGGAATGGAATGGAACGGATTGGAATGGAATTCAATGGAATGGAATGGAATGGAGTGGAACGGAATGGAATTCAATGGAATGGAATGGAATGGAATCGAATGGAATCGAATGGAATCAATTGGAATCGAATGGAATGGAATGGAATGGAATGGAATAGAATGGAATCATCCCGAGTAGAACAGAACGGCACGCAACGGAACGGAATGGAATGGAACGGGACGGAACGGAACGGAATGGAATGGAATGGAACGGAATTCAATGGAATGGAATGGAATGGAATTCAATGGAATGGAATGGAATGGAATGGAATGGAACGGAATCGAATGGAATCGAATGGGATCGAATGGAATGGAATGGAATAGAATGGAATCAACCCGAGTAGAATGGAATGGAATGGAATGGAATGGAATGGAATGGAATGGAATGGAATGGAATGGAATGGACACCAGTAGAATGGAATGGAATGGAATGGAATGGAATGGAATGGAATGGAATCTACCCGAGTAGAACGGAATGGAACGGAATGGAATGGAATGGAATGGACAGGAGCAGAACGGAATGGAATGCAATGGAATGGAATGGAATGTACCCGAGCAGAACGGAATGGAATGAAATGGAAATGGAAAGGGAATGGAAATGGAACGGGAATGGAAATGGAACGGGAACGGAAATGGAACGGGAATGGAAATGGAACGGGAATGGAAATGGAATGGGAATGGAAATGGAATGGAATGGAATGGAATGTACCGGAGTGGAGTGGAGTGGAGTGGAGTGGAGTAGAGTGCACTGGAACGGAATGGAATGGAATGGAATGGAATGGAACGGAACGGAATGTACCCGAATAGCACGGAATGGAATGGAATGGAATGGAATGGAATGGAATGGAATGTACCGGAGTGGAGTGGAGTGGAATGGAGTGGAGTGGAGTGGAGTGGAGTGGAATGGAATGGAATGGAATGGAATGGAATGGAATGGAATGGAATGCAATGGAATGCAATGGAATGGAAAGGAATGGAATGGAATGGAATGGAATGGAATGGAATGGAATGGACACCAGTAGAATGGAATGGAATGGAATGGAATGGAATGGAATGGAATGGAATGGAATGGAATTCAATGGAATGGAATGGAATGGAATGGAATTCTATGGAATGGAATGGAGTGGAATCGAATGGAATCGAATGGAATCGAATGGAATGGAATGGAATAGAATGGAATCAACCCGAGTAGAACGGAACGGAACGCAACGGAACGGAACGGAACGGAACGGGACGGAACGGAACGGAATGGAATGGAATGGAACGGAATTCCATGGAATGGAATGGAATGGAATGGAATTCAATGGAATGGAATGGAATGGAATGGAATGGAATGGAATGGAATGGAATGGAATGGAATGGAATGGAATTCCATGGAATGGAATGGAATGGATTGGAATGGAATGGAATAGAATGGAATCAACCCGAGTAGAATGGAACGGAACACAACGGAACGGAACGGAACGCAACGGAACGGAACGGAACGGAACGGAACGGAATGGAATGGAATGGAACGGAATTCAATGGAATGGAATGGAATGGAATGGAATTCTATGGAATGGAATGGAATGGAATGGAATGGAATTCCATGGAATGGAATGGAATTCAATGGAATTCGATGGAATGGAATGCAATGGAATGGAATGGAATGGAATGGAATGGAATGGAATTCAATGGAAAAGAATGGAATGGAATGGAATGGAAACGAATGGAATCGAATGGAATCGAATGGAATCTAATGGAATCGAATGAAATGGAATGGAATAGAATGGAATCAACCCGAGTAGAACGGAATGGAATGGAATGGAATGGAATGGAATGGAATGGAATGGAATGAAATGTTATGGAATGGAATGGAATGGAATTCAATGCAATTCAATTGAATGGAATGGAAGGGAATGGAATGGAGTGGAGTGGAGTGGAGTGGAGTGGAGTGGAATGGAATGGAGTGGAATGGAATGGAAAGGAATGGAATGGAATTCAATGGAATGGAATGGAATGGAATGGAATGGAATGGAATGGAATGGAATGGAATTCAATGGAATGGAATGGAATGGAATGGATTGGAATGGAATGGAATCAACCCGAGTAGAATGGAATGAATAGGAATGGAATGGAATGGAATGGAATGGAATTCAATGGAATGGAATGGAGTGGAATGGAATGGAATCGAATGGAATCGAATGGAATCTAATGGAATCGAATGAAATGGAATGGAATAGAATGGAATCAACCCGAGTAGAACGGAATGGAATGGAGTGGAATGGAATGGAATGGAATGGAATGGAATGAAATGTTATGGAATGGAATGGAATGGAATTCAATGCAATTCAATTGAATGGAATGGAAGGGAATGGAATGGAGTGGAGTGGAGTGGAGTGGAGTGGAGTGGAATGGAATGGAGTGGAATGGAATGGAAAGGAATGGAATGGAATTCAATGGAATGGAATGGAATGGAATGGAATGGAATGGAATGGAATGGAATTCAATGGAATGGAATGGAATGGAATGGATTGGAATGGAATGGAATCAACCCGAGTAGAATGGAATGAATAGGAATGGAATGGAATGGAATGGAATGGAATGGAATTCAATGGAATGGAATGGAGTGGAATGGAATGGAATCGAATGGAATTGAATGGAATCGAATGGAATCAAATGGGATCGAATGGAATGTAATGGAAAAGAATGGAATCAACCCGAGTAGAACGGAATGGAATGGAATGGAATGGATTGGAATGGAATGGAATGGAATGGAATGGAATGTAACCGAGTAGAACGGAATGGAATGTAATTGAATGGAATGTAACCGAGTTGAATGGAACGGAATGGAATGGAATGGAATGGAATGGAATGGAATGGAATGGAATGGAATTGAGTGCAATGCAATGCAATGGAATGCAATGGAATGGAAAGGAATGGAATGGAATGGAATGGAATCTACCCGAGTAGAACGGAATGGAATGGAATTGAATGGAATGTAACCGAGTAGAACGGAACGGAATGGAATGGAATGGAATGGAATGGAAAGCAATGGAATGGAATGGAATGGAATGGAATGGAATGGAATGGAATGGAATGGACACCAGTAGAATGGAATGGAATGGAATGGAATGGAAAGGAATGGAATGGAATGGAATGGAATGGAATGGAATCTACCCGAGTAGAACGGAATGGAACGGAATGGAATGGAATGGAATGGACAGGAGCAGAACGGAATGGAATGCAATGGAATGGAATGGAATGTACCCGAGCAGAACGGAATGGAATGAAATGGAAATGGAAAGGGAATGGAAATGGAACGGGAATGGAAATGGAACGGGAACTGAAATGGAACGGGAATGGTAACGGAACGGGAATGGAAATGGAACGGGAATGGAAAAGGAACGGGAATGGAAATGGATCGGGAATGGAAATGGAACGGGAATGGTAATGGAACTGGAATGGAAATGGAACGGGAATGGAAAAGAAACGGGAATGGAAATGGAACGGGAATGGAAATGGAATGGGAATGGAAATGGAATGGAATGGAATGGAATGGAATGTACCGGAGTGGAGTGGAGTGGAGTGGAGTGGAGTAGAGTGCACTGGAACGGAATGGAATGGAATGGAATGGAATGGAACGGAACGGAATGTACCCGAGAAGCACGGAATGGAATGGAATGGAATGGAATGGAATGTACCGGAGTGGAGTGGAGTGGAATGGAGTGGAGTGGAGTGGAGTGGAGTGGAATGGAATGGAATGGAATGGAATGCAATGGAATGAAATGGAATGGAAAGGAATGGAATGGAAGGGAATGGAATGGAATGGAATGGAATGGACACCAGTAGAATGGAATGGAATGGAATGGAATGGAATGGAATGGAATGGAATGGAATGGAATTCAATGGAATGGAATGGAATGGAATGGAATGGATTTCAATGGAATGGAATGGAATGGAAAGGAATTCAATGGAATGGAATGGAATGGAATGGAATTCTATGGAATGGAATGGAGTGGAATCGAATGGAATCGAATGGAATCGAATGGAATGGAATGGAATAGAATTGAATCAACCCGAGTAGAACGGAACGGAACGCAACGGAACGGAACGGAACGGAACGGGACGGAACGGAACGGAATGGAATGGAATGGAACGGAATTCCATGGAATGGAATGGAATGGAATGGAATTCAATTGAATCGAATGGAATGGAATGGATTGGAATGGAATGGAATAGAATGGAATCAACCCGAGTAGAACGGAACGGAACACAACGGAAGGGAACGGAACGCAACGGAACGGAACGGAACGGAACGGAATGGAACGGAATGGAACGGAATTCAATGGAATGGAATGGAATGGAATGGAATTCTATGGAATGGAATGGAATGGAATGGAATGGAATTCCATGGAATGGAATGGAATGGAATGGAATTCTATGGAATGGAATGGAATGGAATGGAATGGAATTCCATGGAATGGAATGGAATGGAATGGAATTCCATGGAATGGAATGGAATGGAATGGAATTCCATGGAATGGAATGGAATGGAATGGAATTCAATGGAATGGAATGGAATGGAATGGAATGGAATGGAATGGAATTCCATGGAATGGAATGGGATGGAATGGAATGGAATGGAATTCTATGGAATGGAATGGAGTGGAATCGAATGGAATCGAATGGAATCGAATGGAATCGAATGGGATCGAATGGACTGGAATGGAATAGAATGGAATCAACCCGAGTAGAACGGAGCGGAACGCAACGGAACGGAACGGAACGGAACGGAACGGAACGGAATGGAATGGAGTGGAATGGAACGGAATTCAATGGAATGGAATGGAACGGAATGGAATTCAATGGAATGGAATGGAATGGAATGGAATGGAATGGAACGGAATTCTATGGAATGGAATGGAATGGAATGGAATGGAATGGAATGGAATGGAATGGAATGGAATTCAATGGAATGGAAAGAATGGAATGGAATGGAATGGAATTCAATGGAATGGAATGGAATGGAATGGAACGGAATGGAATTCAATGGAATGGAATGGAATGGCAACGAATGGAATCGAATGCAATCGAATGGAATCGATTGGAATCGAATGGAATCGAATGGAATGGAATGGAATAGAATGTAATCAACCTGAGTAGAACGGAACGGCACGCAACGGAACGGAACGGAACGGAACGGGACGGAACAGAAGGGTATGGAATGGAATGGAACGGAATTCAATGGAATGGAATGGAATGGAATGGAATTCAATGGAATGGGATGGAATGGAATGGAATGGAATGGAATGGAATTGAATGGAATAGAATGGAATCAACCCGAGTAGAACGGAACGGAACGCAACGGAACGGAACGGAACGCAACGGAACGGAACGGAACGGAACGGAACGGAATGGAATGGAAAGGAACGGAATTCAATGGAATGGAATGGGATGGAATGGAATTCAATGGAATGGAATGGAATGGAATGGAATGGAATGGAATGGAATGGAATGGAATGGAATTCAAATGGAATGGAATGGAATGGAATTCTATGGAATGGAATGGAGTGGAATCGAATGGAATCGAATGGAATCGAATGGAATCGAATGGGATCGAATGGAATGGAATGGAATAGAATGGAATCAACCCGAGTAAAACGGAGCGGAACGCAACGGAACGGAACGGAACGGAACGGAACGGAAAGGAATGGAATGGAATGGAATGGAACGGAATTCAAAGGAATGGAATTGAACAGAATGGAATTCAATGGAAAGGAATGGAATGGAGTGGAATTGAATTCAATGGAATGGAATGGAATGGAATGGAATGGAATGGAATGGAATGGAATGGAACGGAATTCTATGGAATGGAATGGAATGGAATTCAATGGAATGGAATGGAATGGAATGGAATGGAACGGAATTCAATGGAATGGAATGGAATGGAATGGAATTCAATGGAATGGAATGGAATTCAATGGAATGGAATGGAATGGAATGGAATGGAATGGAATGGAATGGAATGGAATGGAATGGAATTCAATGGAATGGAATGGAATGGAATGGGATGGAATGGAATTCAATGGAATGGAATGGAGTGGAATCGAATGGAATCGAATGGAATCGAATGAGATCGAATGGAATGGAATGGAATAGAATGGAATCAACCCGAGTAGAACGGAATGGAATGGAATGGAATGGAATGGAATGGAATGGAATGGAATGGAATGGAATTCAATGGAATGGAATGGAATGGAATGGAATGGAATGGAATGGAATGGAATGGAATCAACCCGAGTAGAACGGAACGGCACGCAACGGAACGGAACGGAACGGAACGGGACGGAACGGAACGGAATGGAATATAATGCAACGGAATTCAATGGAATGGAATGGAATGGAATGGAATTCAATGGAATCGAATGGAATCGAATGGAATCGATTGGAATCGAATGGAATCGAATAGAATGGAATGGAATAGAATTTAATCAACCCGAGTAGAACGGAACGGAACGCAACGGAACGGAACGGAACGGGACGGAACGGAACGGAATGGAATGGAATGGAACGGAATTCAATTGAATGGAATGGAATGGAATGGAATTCAATGGAATGGAATGGAATGGAATGGAATGGAATTCCATGGAATGGAATGGAATGGAATGGAATGGAATGGAATGGAATTCAATGGAATGGAATGGGGTGGAATGGAATGGAATAGAATGGAATGGAATAGAGTGGAATCAACCCGAGTAGAACGGAATGGAATGGAATGGAATGGAATGGAATGGAATGGAATGGAATGGAATGGAATGGAATGTAACAAAGTAGAACGGAATGGAATGGAATGTAATGGAATGGAATGGAATGGAATGGAATGGAATGTACCCGAGTAGAACGGAATGGAATGGAATGGAATGGATTGGAATGGAATGGAATGGAATTTAATGGAATGTAACCGAGTAGAACGGAATGGAATGTAATTGAATGGAATGTAACCGAGTTGAACGGAACGGAATGGAATGGAATGGAATGGAATGGAATGGAATGGAATTGAGTGCAATGCAATGCAATGGAATGCAATGGAATGGAAAGGAATGGAATGGAATGGAATGGAATCTACCCGAGTAGAACGGAATGGAATGGAATTGAATGGAATGTAACCGAGTAGAACGGAACGGAATGGAATGGAATGGAATGGAATGGAATGGAATGGAATGCAATGGAATGGAATGGAATGGAATGGAATGGAATGGAATGGAATGGAATGGACACCAGTAGAATGGAATGGAATGGAATGGAATGGAATGGAATGGAATGGAATGGAATGGAATGGAATCTACCCGAGTAGAACGGAATGGAACGGAATGGAATGGAATGGAATGGACAGGAGCAGAACGGAATGGAATGCAAAGGAATGGAATGGAATGTACCCGAGCAGAACGGAATGGAATGAAATGGAAATGGAAAGGGAATGGAAATGGAACGGGAACGGAAATGGAACGGGAACGGAAACGGAACGGGAACGGAAATGGAACGGGAATGGTAACGGAACGGGAATGGAAATGGAACGGGAATGGAAAAGGAACGGGAATGGAAATGGATCGGGAATGGAAATGGAACGGGAATAGTAATGGAACTGGAATGGAAATGGAACGGGAATGGAAAAGAAACGGGAATGGAAATGGAACGGGAATGGAAATGGAATGGGAATGGAAATGGAATGGAATGGAATGGAATGGAATGGAATGGAATGTACCGGAGTGGAGTGGAGTGGAGTGGAGTAGAGTGCACTGGAACGGAATGGAATGGAATGGAATGGAATGGAACGGAACGGAATGTACCCTAGAAGCACGGAATGGAATGGAATGGAATGGAATGGAATGGAATGGAATGGAATGTACCGGAGTGGAGTGGAGTGGAATGGAGTGGAGTGGAGTGGAGTGGAGTGGAATGGAATGGAATGGAATGGAATGGAATGGAATGGAATGCAATGGAATGCAATGGAATGGAAAGGAATGGAATGGAATGGAATGGAATGGAATGGAATGGAATGGAATGGAATGGAATGGACACCAGTAGAATGGAATGGAATGGAATGGAATGGAATGGAATGGAATGGAATGGAATGGAATGGAATGGAATTCAATGGAATGGAATGGAATGGAATGGAATTCTATGGAATGGAATGGAATGGAATGGAATTCAATGGAATGGAATGGAATGGAATGGAATTCTATGGAATGGAATGGAGTGGAATCGAATGGAATCGAATGGAATCGAATGGAATGGAATGGAATAGAATGGAATCAACCCGAGTAGAACGGAACGGAACGCAACGGAACGGAACGGAACGGAACGGGACGGAACGGAACGGAATGGAATGGAATGGAACGGAATTCCATGGAATGGAATGGAATGGAATGGAATTCAATGGAATGGAATGGAATGGAATGGAATGGAATGGAATTCAATGGAATGGAATGGAATGGAATGGAATGGAATGGAATGGAATGGAATGGAATTCAATGGAATGGAATGGTATTCAATGGAATGGAATGGAATGGAATGGAATGGAATGGAATGGAATGGAATGGAATGGAATGGAATTCAATGGAATGGAATGGAATGGAATGGAATGGAATGGAATTCAATGGAATGGAATGGAGTGGAATCGAATGGAATCGAATGGAATCGAATGAGATCGAATGGAATGGAATGGAATAGAATGGAATCAACCCGAGTAGAACGGAATGGAATGGAATGGAATGGAATTCAATGGAATGGAATGGAATGGAATGGAATGGAATGGAATGGAATCAACCCGAGTAGAACGGAACGGCACGCAACGGAACGGAACGGAACGGAACGGGACGGAACGGACGGAATGGAATATAATGCAACGGAATTCAATGGAATGGAATGGAATGGAATGGAATTCAATGGAATCGAATTGAATCGAATGGAGTCGATTGGAATCGAATGGAATCGAATAGAATGGAATGGAATAGAATTTAATCAACCCGAGTAGAACGGAACGGAACGCAACGGAACGGAACGGAACGGAACGGGACGGGACGGAACGGAACGGAATGGAATGGAATGGAACGGAATTCAATTGAATGGAATGGAATGGAATGGAATTCAATGGAATGGAATGGAATGGAATGGAATGGAATGGAATGGAATGGAATGGACACCAGTAGAATGGAATGGAATGGAATGGAATGGAATGGAATGGAATGGAATGGAATGGAATGGAATGGAATGGAATGGAATGGAATCTACCCGAGTAGAACGGAATGGAACGGAATGGAATGGAATGGAATGGACAGGAGCAGAACGGAATGGAATGCAATGGAATGGAATGGAATGTACCCGAGCAGAACGGAATGGAATGAAATGTAAATGGAAAGGGAATGGAAATGGAACGGGAATGGAAATGGAACGGGAACGGAAATGGAACGGGAATGGAAATGGAACGGGAACGGAAACGGAACGAGAACGGAAATGGAACGGGAACGGAAACGGAACGGGAACGGAAATGGAACGGGAATGGTAATGGAACGGGAATGGAAATGGAACGGGAATGGAAATGGAACGGGAATGGAAATGGATCGGGAATGGAAATGGAACGGGAATGGTAATGGAACTGGAATGGAAATGGAACGGGAATGGAAAAGAAACGGGAATGGAAATGGAACGGGAATGGAAATGGAATGGGAATGGAAATGGAATGGAATGGAATGGAATGGAATGTACCAGAGTGGAGTGGAGTGGAGTGGAGTGGAGTAGAGTGCACTGGAACGGAATGGAATGGAATGGAATGGAATGGAATGGAACGGAACGGAATGTACCCGAGAAGCACGGAATGGAATGGAATGGAATGGAATGGAATGGAATGGAATGTACCGGAGTGGAGTGGAGTGGAGTGGAGTGGAGTAGAGTGCACTGGAACGGAATGGAATGGAATGGAATGGAATGGAACGGAACGGAATGTACCCGAGAAGCACGGAATGGAATGGAATGGAATGGAATGGAATGGAATGGAATGGAATGGAATGGAATGTACCGGAGTGGAGTGGAGTGGAATGGAGTGGAGTGGAGTGGAGTGGAGTGGAATGGAATGGAATGGAACGGAATGGAATGGAATGGAATGCAATGGAATGCAATGGAATGGAAAGGAATGGAACGCAATGGAATGGAATGGAATGGAATGGAATGGAATGGACACCAGTAGAATGGAATGGAATGGAATGGAATGGAATGGAATGGAATGGAATGGAATGGAATTCAATGGAATGGAATGGAATGGAATGGAATTCAATGGAATCGAATGGAATCGAATGGAATCGATTGGAATCGAATGGAATCGAATAGAATGGAATGGAATAGAATTTAATCAACCTGAGTAGAACGGAACGGAACGCAACGGAACGGAACGGAACGGAACGGAACGGGACGGAACGGAACGGAACGGAACGGGACGGAACGGAACGGAATGGAATGGAATGGAACGGAATTCAATTGAATGGAATGGAATGGAATGGAATTCAATGGAATGGAATGGAATGGAATGGAATGGAATGGAATGGAATGGAATGGAATGGACACCAGTAGAATGGAATGGAATGGAATGGAATGGAATGGAATGGAATGGAATGGAATGGAATGGAATGGAATGGAATGGAAAGGAATGGAATCTACCCGAGTAGAACGGAATGGAACGGAATGGAATGGAATGGAATGGACAGGAGCAGAACGGAATGGAATGCAATGGAATGGAATGGAATGTACCCGAGCAGAACGGAATGGAATGAAATGGAAATGGAAAGGGAATGGAAATGGAACGGGAATGGAAATGGATCGGGAATGGAAATGGAACGGGAATGGTAATGGAACTGGAATGGAAATGGAACGGGAATGGAAAAGAAACGGGAATGGAAATGGAACGGGAATGGAAATGGAATGGGAATGGAAATGGAATGGAATGGAATGGAATGGAATGTACCAGAGTGGAGTGGAGTGGAGTGGAGTGGAGTAGAGTGAACTGGAACGGAATGGAATGGAATGGAATGGAATGGAACGGAACGGAATGTACCCGAGAAGCACGGAATGGAATGGAATGGAATGGAATGGAATGGAATGTACCGGAGTGGAGTGGAGTGGAGTGGAGTGGAGTAGAGTGCACTGGAACGGAATGGAATGGAATGGAATGGAATGGAACGGAACGGAATGTACCCCAGAAGCACGGAATGGAATGGAATGGAATGGAATGGAATGGAATGTACCGGAGTGGAGTGGAGTGGAATGGAGTGGAGTGGAGTGGAGTGGAGTGGAATGGAATGGAATGGAACGGAATGGAATGGAATGGAATGCAATGGAATGCAATGGAATGGAAAGGAATGGAATGGAATGGAATGGAATGGAATGGAATGGAATGGAATGGACACCAGTAGAATGGAATGGAATGGAATGGAATGGAATGGAATGGAATGGAATGGAATGGAATTCAATGGAATCGAATGGAATGGAATGGAATTCAATGGAATCGAATGGAATCGAATGGAATCGATTGGAATCGAATGGAATCGAATAGAATGGAATGGAATAGAATTTAATCAACCCGAGTAGAACGGAACGGAACGCAACGGAACGGAACGGAACGGAACGGAACGGGACGGAACGGAACGGAATGGAATGGAATGGAACGGAATTCAATTGAATGGAATGGAATGGAATGGAATTCAATGGAATGGAATGGAATGGAATGGAATTGAATGGAATGGAATGGAATGGAATGGAATGGACACCAGTAGAATGGAATGGAATGGAATGGAATGGAATGGAATGGAATGGAATGGAGTGGAATCTACCCGAGTAGAACGGAATGGAACGGAATGGAATGGAATGGAATGGACAGGAGCAGAACGGAATGGAATGCAATGGAATGGAATGGAATGTACCCGAGCAGAACGGAATGGAATGAAATGGAAATGGAAAGGGAATGGAAATGGAACGGGAATGGAAATGGAACGGGAACGGAAATGGAACGGGAATGGAAATGGAACGGGAACGGAAACGGAACGAGAACGGAAATGGAACGGGAACGGAAACGGAACGGGAACGGAAATGGAACGGGAATGGTAATGGAACGGGAATGGAAATGGAACGGGAATGGAAATGGAACGGGAATGGAAATGGATCGGGAATGGAAATGGAACGGGAATGGTAATGGAACTGGAATGGAAATGGAACGGGAATGGAAAAGAAACGGGAATGGAAATGGAACGGGAATGGAAATGGAATGGGAATGGAAATGGAATGGAATGGAATGGAATGGAATGTACCAGAGTGGAGTGGAGTGGAGTGGAGTGGAGTAGAGTGCACTGGAACGGAATGGAATGGAATGGAATGGAATGGAACGGAACGGAATGTACCCGAGAAGCACGGAATGGAATGGAATGGAATGGAATGGAATGGAATGTACCGGAGTGGAGTGGAGTTGAGTGGAGTGGAGTAGAGTGCACTGGAACGGAATGGAATGGAATGGAATGGAATGGAACGGAACGGAATGTACCCGAGAAGCACGGAATGGAATGGAATGGAATGGAATGGAATGGAATGGAATGGAATGTACCGGAGTGGAGTGGAGTGGAATGGAGTGGAGTGGAGTGGAGTGGAGTGGAATGGAATGGAATGGAACGGAATGGAATGGAATGGAATGCAATGGAATGAAATGGAATGGAAAGGAATGGAATGGAATGGAATGGAATGGAATGGAATGGAATGGAATGGAATGGACACCAGTAGAATGGAATGGAATGGAATGGAATGGAATGGAATGGAATGGAATGGAATGGAATGGAATTCAATGGAATGGAATGGAATGGAATGGAATTCTATGGAATGGAATGGAATGGAATGGAATTCAATGGAATGGAATGGAATGGAATGGAATTCTATGGAATGGAATGGAGTGGAATCGAATGGAATCGAATGGAATCGAATGGAATGGAATGGAATAGAATGGAATCAACCCGAGTAGAACGGAACGGAACGGAACGGAACGGAACGGAACGGAACGGGACGGAACGGAACGGAATGGAATGGAATGGAACGGAATTCCATGGAATGGAATGGAATGGAATGGAATTCAATGGAATGGAATGGAATGGAATGGAATGGAATTCAATGGAATGGAATGGAATGGAATGGAATGGAATGGAATGGAATGGAATTCAATGGAATGGAATGGAATGGATTGGAATGGAATGGAATAGAATGGAATCAACCCGAGTAGAACGGAACGGAACACAACGGAACGGAACGGAACGCAACGGAACGGAACGGAACGGAACGGAATGGAACGGAATGGAACGGAATTCAATGGAATGGAATGGAATGGAATGGAATTCTATGGAATGGAATGGAATGGAATGGAATGGAATGGATTTCCATGGAATGGAATGGAATGGAATGGAATTCCATGGAATGGAATGGAATGGAATGGAATTCAATGGAGTGGAATGGAATGGAATGGAATGGAATGGAATTCAGTGGAATGGAATGGGATGGAATGGAATGGAATGGAATTCTATGGAATGGAATGGAGTGGAATCGAATGGAATCGAATGGGATCGAATGGACTGGAATGGAATAGAATGGAATCAACCCGAGTAGAACGGAGCGGAACGCAACGGAACGGAACGGAACGGAACGGAACGGAACGGAACGGAACGGAATGGAATGGAGTGGAATGGAACGGAATTCAATGGAATGGAATGGAACGGAATGGAATTCAATGGAATGGAATGGAATGGAATGGAATGGAATGGAATGGAACGGAATTCTATGGAATGGAATGGAATGGAATTCAATGGAATGGAATGGAATGGAATGGAATGGAATGGAATGGAACGGAATTCTATGGAATGGAATGGAATGGAATTCAATGGAATGGAATGGAATGGAATGGAATGGAATGGAATGGAATTCAATGGAATGGAAAGGAATGGAATGGAATGGAATGGAATTCAATGGAATGGAATGGAATGGAATGGAACGGAATGGAATTCAATGGAATGGAATGGAATGGCAACGAATGGAATCGAATGCAATCGAATGGAATCGATTGGAATCGAATGGAATCGAATGGAATGGAATGGAATAGAATGTAATCAACCTGAGTAGAACGGAACGGCACGCAACGGAACGGAACGGAATGGAACGGGACGGAACGGAAGGGTATGGAATGGAATGGAACGGAATTCAATGGAATGGAATGGAATGGAATGGAATTCAATGGAATGGAATGGAATGGCATGGAATGGAATGGAATGGAATGGAATGGAATGGAATAGAATGGAATCAACCCGAGTAGAACGGAACGCAACGGAACGGAACGGAACGCAACGGAACGGAACGGAACGGAACGGAACGGAATGGAATGGAAAGGAACGGAATTCAATGGAATGGAATGGAATGGAATGGAATTCAATGGAATGGAATGGAATGGAATGGAATTCAATGGAATGGAATGGAATGGAATTCAAATGGAATGGAATGGAATGGAATTCTATGGAATGGAATGGAGTGGAATCGAATGGAATCGAATGGAATCGAATGGAATCGAATGGGATCGAATGGAATGGAATGGAATAGAATGGAATCAACCCGAGTAGAACGGAGCGGAACGCAACGGAACGGAACGGAACGGAACGGAAAGGAAAGGAATGGAATGGAATGGAATGGAACGGAATTCAAAGGAATGGAATGGAACAGAATGGAATTCAATGGAAAGGAATGGAATGAAATGGAATTGAATTCAATGGAATGGAATGGAATGGAATGGAATGGAATGGAATGGAATGGAATGGAATGGAACGGAATTCTATGGAATGGAATGGAATGGAATTCAATGGAATGGAATGGAATGGAATGGAATGGAACGGAATTCAATGGAATGGAATGGAATGGAATGGAATTCAATGGAATGGAATGGAATTCAATGGAATGGAATGGAATGGAATGGAATGGAATGGAATGGAATTCAATGGAATGGAATGGTATTCAATGGAATGGAATGGAATGGAATGGAATGGAATGGAATGGAATGGAAATCAATGGAATGGAATGGAATGGAATGGAATGGAATGGAATGGAATTCAATGGAATGGAATGGAGTGGAATCGAATGGAATCGAATGGAATCGAATGAGATCGAATGGAATGGAATGGAATAGAATGGAATCAACCCGAGTAGAACGGAATGGAATGGAATGGAATGGAATGGAATGGAATGGAATGGAATGGAATTCAATGGAATGGAATGGAATGGAATGGAATGGAATGGAATGGAATGGAATGGAATGGAATGGAATCAACCCGAGTAGAACGGAACGGCACGCAACGGAACGGAACGGAACGGAACGGGACGGAACGGAACGGAATGGAATATAATGCAACGGAATTCAATGGAATGGAATGGAATGGAATGGAATTCAATGGAATCGATTGGAATCGAATGGAATCGATTGGAATTGAATGGAATCGAATAGAATGGAATGGAATAGAATTTAATCAACCCGAGTAGAACGGAACGGAACGCAACGGAACGGAACGGAACGGAACGGAACGGGACGGAACGGAACGGAATGGAATGGAATGGAACGGAATTCAATTGAATGGAATGGAATGGAATGGAATTCAATGGAATGGAATGGAATGGAATGGAATGGAATGGAATGGAATGGAATGGACACCAGTAGAATGGAATGGAATGGAATGGAATGGAATGGAATGGAATGGAATGGAATGGAATGGAATCTACCCGAGTAGAACGGAATGGAACGGAATGGAATGGAATGGAATGGACAGGAGCAGAACGGAATGGAATGCAATGGAATGGAATGGAATGTACCCGAGCAGAACGGAATGGAATGAAATGGAAATGGAAAGGGAATGGAAATGGAACGGGAATGGAAATGGAACGGGAACGGAAATGGAACGGGAATGGAAATGGAACGGGAACGGAAACGGAACGAGAACGGAAATGGAACGGGAACGGAAACGGAACGGGAACGGAAATGGAACGGGAATGGTAATGGAACGGGAATGGAAATGGAACGGGAATGGAAATGGATCGGGAATGGAAATGGATCGGGAATGGAAATGGAACGGGAATGGTAATGGAACTGGAATGGAAATGGAACGGGAATGGAAAAGAAACGGGAATGGAAATGGAACGGGAATGGAAATGGAATGGGAATGAAAATGGAATGGAATGGAATGGAATGGAATGTACCAGAGTGGAGTGGAGTGGAGTGGAGTGGAGTAGAGTGCACTGGAACGGAATGGAATGGAATGGAATGGAATGGAACGGAACGGAATGTACCCGAGAAGCACGGAATGGAATGGAATGGAATGGAATGGAATGGAATGGAATGGAATGTACCGGAGTGGAGTGGAGTGGAATGGAGTGGAGTGGAGTGGAGTGGATTGGAATGGAATGGAATGGAATGGAATGGAATGCAATGGAATGCAATGGAATGGAAAGGAATGGAATGGAATGGAATGGAATGGAATGGAATGGAATGGAATGGAATGGACAACAGTAGAATGGAATGGAATGGAATGGAATGGAATGGAATGGAATGGAATGGATTTCCATGGAATGGAATGGAATGGAATGGAATTCCATGGAATGGAATGGAATGGAATGGAATTCAATGGAGTGGAATGGAATGGAATGGAATGGAATGGAATTCAGTGGAATGGAATGGGATGGAATGGAATGGAATGGAATTCTATGGAATGGAATGGAGTGGAATCGAATGGAATCGAATGGGATCGAATGGACTGGAATGGAATAGAATGGAATCAACCCGAGTAGAACGGAGCGGAACGCAACGGAACGGAACGGAACGGAACGGAACGGAACGGAATGGAATGGAGTGGAATGGAACGGAATTCAATGGAATGGAATGGAACGGAATGGAATTCAATGGAATGGAATGGAATGGAATGGAATGGAATGGAATGGAACGGAATTCTATGGAATGGAATGGAATGGAATTCAATGGAATGGAATGGAATGGAATGGAATGGAATGGAATGGAATGGAATGGAATGGAATTCAATGGAATGGAAAGGAATGGAATGGAATGGAATGGAATTCAATGGAATGGAATGGAATGGAATGGAACGGAATGGAATTCAATGGAATGGAATGGAATGGCAACGAATGGAATCGAATGCAATCGAATGGAATCGATTGGAATCGAATGGAATCGAATGGAATGGAATGGAATAGAATGTAATCAACCTGAGTAGAACGGAACGGCACGCAACGGAACGGAACGGAACGG
Organism: Gorilla gorilla gorilla; assembly: GCF_029281585.2. Taxonomy (NCBI): domain Eukaryota; kingdom Metazoa; phylum Chordata; class Mammalia; order Primates; family Hominidae; genus Gorilla; species Gorilla gorilla. Next base: position 7,775,552 of record NC_073236.2, read on the forward strand.
AACGGGACGGAACGGAAGGGTATGGAATGGAATGGAACGGAATTCAATGGAATGGAATGGAATGGAATGGAATTCAATGGAATGGAATGGAATGGCATGGAATGGAATGGAATGGAATGGAATGAATGGAATAGAATGGAATCAACCCGAGTAGAACGGAACGCAACGGAACGGAACGGAACGCAACGGAACGGAACGGAACGGAACGGAACGGAATGGAATGGAAAGGAACGGAATTCAATGGAATGGAATGGAATGGAATGGAATTCAATGGAATGGAATGGAATGGAATGGAATTCAATGGAATGGAATGGAATGGAATTCAAATGGAATGGAATGGAATGGAATTCTATGGAATGGAATGGAGTGGAATCGAATGGAATCGAATGGAATCGAATGGAATCGAATGGGATCGAATGGAATGGAATGGAATAGAATGGAATCAACCCGAGTAGAACGGAGCGGAACGCAACGGAACGGAACGGAACGGAACGGAAAGGAAAGGAATGGAATGGAATGGAATGGAACGGAATTCAAAGGAATGGAATGGAACAGAATGGAATTCAATGGAAAGGAATGGAATGAAATGGAATTGAATTCAATGGAATGGAATGGAATAGAATGGAATGGAATGGAATGGAATGGAATGGAACGGAATTCTATGGAATGGAATGGAATGGAATTCAATGGAATGGAATGGAATGGAATGGAATGGAACGGAATTCAATGGAATGGAATGGAATGGAATGGAATTCAATGGAATGGAATGGAATTCAATGGAATGGAATGGAATGGAATGGAATGGAATGGAATGGAATTCAATGGAATGGAATGGTATTCAATGGAATGGAATGGAATGGAATGGAATGGAATGGAATGGAAATCAATGGAATGGAATGGAATGGAATGGAATGGAATGGAATGGAATTCAATGGAATGGAATGGAGTGGAATCGAATGGAATCGAATGGAATCGAATGAGATCGAATGGAATGGAATGGAATAGAATGGAATCAACCCGAGTAGAACGGAATGGAATGGAATGGAATGGAATGGAATGGAATGGAATGGAATGGAATTCAATGGAATGGAATGGAATGGAATGGAATGGAATGGAATGGAATGGAATGGAATGGAATGGAATCAACCCGAGTAGAACGGAACGGCACGCAACGGAACGGAACGGAACGGAACGGGACGGAACGGAACGGAATGGAATATAATGCAACGGAATTCAATGGAATGGAATGGAATGGAATGGAATTCAATGGAATCGATTGGAATCGAATGGAATCGATTGGAATTGAATGGAATCGAATAGAATGGAATGGAATAGAATTTAATCAACCCGAGTAGAACAGAACGGAACGCAACGGAACGGAACGGAACGGAACGGAACGGGACGGAACGGAACGGAATGGAATGGAATGGAACGGAATTCAATTGAATGGAATGGAATGGAATGGAATTCAATGGAATGGAATGGAATGGAATGGAATGGAATGGAATGGAATGGACACCAGTAGAATGGAATGGAATGGAATGGAATGGAATGGAATGGAATGGAATGGAATGGAATGGAATCTACCCGAGTAGAACGGAATGGAACGGAATGGAATGGAATGGAATGGACAGGAGCAGAACGGAATGGAATGCAATGGAATGGAATGGAATGTACCCGAGCAGAACGGAATGGAATGAAATGGAAATGGAAAGGGAATGGAAATGGAACGGGAATGGAAATGGAACGGGAACGGAAATGGAACGGGAATGGAAATGGAACGGGAACGGAAACGGAACGAGAACGGAAATGGAACGGGAACGGAAACGGAACGGGAACGGAAATGGAACGGGAATGGTAATGGAACGGGAATGGAAATGGAACGGGAATGGAAATGGATCGGGAATGGAAATGGATCGGGAATGGAAATGGAACGGGAATGGTAATGGAACTGGAATGGAAATGGAACGGGAATGGAAAAGAAACGGGAATGGAAATGGAACGGGAATGGAAATGGAATGGGAATGAAAATGGAATGGAATGGAATGGAATGGAATGTACCAGAGTGGAGTGGAGTGGAGTGGAGTGGAGTAGAGTGCACTGGAACGGAATGGAATGGAATGGAATGGAATGGAACGGAACGGAATGTACCCGAGAAGCACGGAATGGAATGGAATGGAATGGAATGGAATGGAATGGAATGGAATGTACCGGAGTGGAGTGGAGTGGAATGGAGTGGAGTGGAGTGGAGTGGATTGGAATGGAATGGAATGGAATGGAATGGAATGCAATGGAATGCAATGGAATGGAAAGGAATGGAATGGAATGGAATGGAATGGAATGGAATGGAATGGAATGGAATGGAATGGACAACAGTAGAATGGAATGGAATGGAATGGAATGGAATGGAATGGAATGGAATTCAATGGAATGGAATGGAATGGAATGGAATTCAATGGAATGGAATGGAATGGAATGGAATTCAATGGAATGGAATGGAATGGAATGGAATTCTATGGAATGGAATGGAGTGGAATCGAATGGAATCGAATGGAATCGAATGGAATGGAATGGAATAGAATGGAATCAACCCGAGGAGAACGGAACGGAACGCAACGGAACGGAACGGAACGGAACGGGACGGAACGGAACGGAATGGAATGGAATGGAACGGAATTCCATGGAATGGAATGGAATGGAATGGAATTCAATGGAATGGAATGGAATGGAATGGAATGGAATGGAATTCAATGGAATGGAATGGAATGGAATGGAATGGAATGGAATGGAATGGAATTCAATGGAATGGAATGGAATGGAATGGAATGGAATGGAATTCAATGGAATGGAATGGAATCGAATGGAATGGAATGGAATAGAATGGAATCAACCCGAGTAGAACGGAACGGAACACAACGGAACGGAACGGAACGCAACGGAACGGAACGGAACGGAACGGAACGGAATGGAATGGAATGGAACGGAATTCAATGGAATGGAATGGAATGGAATGGAATTCTATGGAATGGAATGGAATGGAATGGAATGGAATTCCATGGAATGGAATGGAATTCAATGGAATTCAATGGAATGGAATGCAATGGAATGGAATGGAATGGAATGGAATGGAATGGAATTCAATGGAATAGAATGGAATGGAATGGAATGGAAACGAATGGAATCGAATGGAATCGAATGGAATCTAATGGAATCGAATGGAATGGAATGGAATAGAATGGAATCAACCCGAGTAGAACGGAATGGAATGGAATGGAATGGAATGGAATGGAATGGAATGGAATGGAATGAAATGTTATGGAATGGAATGGAATGGAATTCAATGCAATTCAATTGAATGGAATGGAAGGGAATGGAATGGAGTGGAGTGGAGTGGAGTGGAGTGGAGTGGAATGGAATGGAGTGGAATGGAATGGAATGGAATGGAATGGAATGGAATGGAACGGAATTCAATTTAATGGAATGGAAGGGAGTGGAATGGAGTGGAGTGGAGTGGAGTGGAGTGCAGTGGAGTGTAATGGAATGGAGTGGAATGGAATGGAATGGAATGGAATGGAATGGAATGGAATGGAATGGAATGGAATTCAATGGAGTGGAATGGAATGGAATGGAATGGAATGGAATGGAATGGAATGGAATTCATTGCAATGGAATGGAATGGAATCGAATGGAGTCAAATGGAATGGAATGGAATAGAATGGAATCAACCCGAGTAGAACGGAACGGAACGCAACGGAACGGAACGGAACGGAACGGAACGGAATGTAATGTAATGGAATGGAATGGAATGGAATGGAATGGAGTGGAATGGAATGCAATGGAATGGAATGGAATGGAATGGAATGGAATGGAATGGAGTCGAATGGAATCGAATGGAATGGAATGGAATAGAATGGAATCAACCCGAGTAGAACGGTACGGAACGGAACGGAACGGAACGGAATGGAATGATCAACCCGTGTAGAATGGAATGGAATGGAATTGAATAGAATGGAATCAACCCTAGTTGAACGGAACGGAACGCAACGGATCGGAACGGAACGGGACGGAACGGAACGGAATGGAATGGAATGGAACGGAATTCAATTGAATGGAATGGAATGGAATGGAATTCAATGGAATGGAATGGAATGGAATGGAATGGAATGGAATGGAATGGACACCAGTAGAATGGAATGGAATGGAATGGAATGGAATGGAATGGAATGGAATGGAATGGAATGGAATGGAATGGAATGGAATGGAATGGAATCTACCCGAGTAGAACGGAATGGAACGGAATGGAATGGAATGGAATGGACAGAAGCAGAACGGAATGGAATGCAATGGAATGGAATGGAATGTACCCGAGCAGAACGGAATGGAATGAAATGGAAATGGAAAGGGAATGGAAATGGAACGGGAATGGAAATGGAACGGGAACGGAAACGGAACGGGAATGGAAATGGAACGGGAACGGAAACGGAACGAGAACGGAAATGGAACGGGAACGGAAACGGAACGGGAACGGAAATGGAACGGGAATGGTAATGGAACGGGAATGGAAATGGAACGGGAATGGAAATGGAACGGGAATGGAAATGGATCGGGAATGGAAATGGAACGGGAATGGTAATGGAACTGGAATGGAAATGGAACGGGAATGGAAAAGAAACGGGAATGGAAATGGAACGGGAATGGAAATGGAATGGGAATGGAAATGGAATGGAATGGAATGGAATGGAATGTACCAGAAAGGACTGGAGTGGAGTGGAGTGGAGTAGAGTGCACTGGAACGGAATGGAATGGAATGGAATGGAATGGAACGGAACGGAATGTACCCGAGAAGCACGGAATGGAATGGAATGGAATGGAATGGAATGGAATGGAATGGAATGTACCGGAGTGGAGTGGAGTGGAATGGAGTGGAGTGGAGTGGAGTGGAGTGGAATGGAATGGAATGGAATGGAATGGAATGGAATGGAATGCAATGGAATGGAAAGGAATGGAATGGAATGGAATGGAATGGAATGGAATGGAATGGAATGGAATGGACAACAGTAGAATGGAATGGAATGGAATGGAATGGAATGGAATGGAATGGAATGGAATGGAATGGAATGGAATTCAATGGAATGGAATGGAATGGAATGGAATTCAATGGAATGGAATGGAATGGAATGGAATTCAATGGAATGGAATGGAATGGAATGGAATTCTATGGAATGGAATGGAGTGGAATCGAATGGAATCGAATGGAATCGAATGGAATGGAATGGAATAGAATGGAATCAACCCGAGGAGAACGGAACGGAACGCAACGGAACGGAACGGAACGGAACGGGACGGAACGGAACGGAATGGAATGGAATGGAACGGAATTCCATGGAATGGAATGGAATGGAATGGAATTCAATGGAATGGAATGGAATGGAATGGAATTCAATGGAATTCAATGGAATGGAATGGAATGGAATGGAATGGAATGGAATGGAATGGAATTCAATGGAATGGAATGGAATGGAATGGAATGGAATGGAATTCAATGGAATGGAATGGAATCGAATGGAATGGAATGGAATAGAATGGAATCAACCCGAGTAGAACGGAACGGTACACAACGGAACGGAACGGAACGCAACGGAACGGAACGGAACGGAACGGAATGGAATGGAATGGAACGGAATTCAATGGAATGGAATGGAATGGTATGGAATTCTATGGAATGGAATGGAATGGAATGGAATGGAATTCCATGGAATGGAATGGAATTCAATGGAATTCAATGGAATGGAATGCAATGGAATGGAATGGAATGGAATGGAATGGAATGGAATTCAATGGAATAGAATGGAATGGAATGGAATGGAAACGAATGGAATCGAATGGAATCGAATGGAATCTAATGGAATCGAATGGAATGGAATGGAATAGAATGGAATCAACCCGAGTAGAACGGAATGGAATGGAATGGAATGGAATGGAATGGAATGGAATGGAATGAAATGTTATGGAATGCAATGGAATGGAATTCAATGCAATTCAATTGAATGGAATGGAATGGAATGGAATGGAATGGAATAGAATGGAATCAACCCTAGTAGAACGGAACGCAACGGAACGGAACGGAACGCAACGGAACGGAAAAGAACGGAACGGAACGGAATGGAATGGAAAGGAACGGAATTCAATGGAATGGAATGGAATGGAATGGAATTCAATGGAATGGAATGGAATGGAATGGAATTCAATGGAATGGAATGGAATGGAATTCAAATGGAATGGAATGGAATGGAATTCTATGGAATGGAATGGAGTGGAATCGAATGGAATCGAATGGAATCGAATGGAATCGAATGGGATCGAATGGAATGGAATGGAATAGAATGGAATCAACCCGAGTAGAACGGAGCGGAACGCAACGGAACGGAACGGAACGGAACGGAAAGGAAAGGAATGGAATGGAATGGAATGGAACGGAATTCAAAGGAATGGAATGGAACAGAATGGAATTCAATGGAAAGGAATGGAATGAAATGGAATTGAATTCAATGGAATGGAATGGAATGGAATGGAATGGAATGGAATGGAATGGAATGGAATGGAACGGAATTCTATGGAATGGAATGGAATGGAATTCAATGGAATGGAATGGAATGGAATGGAATGGAACGGAATTCAATGGAATGGAATGTAATGGAATGGAATTCAATGGAATGGAATGGAATTCAATGGAATGGAATGGAATGGAATGGAATGGAATGGAATGGAATTCAATGGAATGGAATGGTATTCAATGGAATGGAATGGAATGGAATGGAATGGAATGGAATGGAATGGAAATCAATGGAATGGAATGGAATGGAATGGAATGGAATGGAATGGAATGGAATTCAATGGAATGGAATGGAGTGGAATCGAATGGAATCGAATGGAATCGAATGAGATCGAATGGAATGGAATGGAATAGAATGGAATCAACCCGAGTAGAACGGAATGGAATGGAATGGAATGGAATGGAATGGAATGGAATGGAATGGAATTCAATGGAATGGAATGGAATGGAATGGAATGGAATGGAATGGAATGGAATGGAATCAACCCGAGTAGAACGGAACGGCACGCAACGGAACGGAACGGAACAGAACGGGACGGAACGGAACGGAATGGAATATAATGCAACGGAATTCAATGGAATGGAATGGAATGGAATGGAATGGAATTCAATGGAATCGATTGGAATCGAATGGAATCGATTGGAATTGAATGGAATCGAATAGAATGGAATGGAATAGAATTTAATCAACCCGAGTAGAACGGAACGGAACGCAACGGAACGGAACGGAACGGAACGGAACGGGACGGAACGGAACGGAATGGAATGGAATGGAACGGAATTCAATTGAATGGAATGGAATGGAATGGAATTCAATGGAATGGAATGGAATGGAATGGAATGGAATGGAATGGAATGGAATGGACACCAGTAGAATGGAATGGAATGGAATGGAATGGAATGGAATGGAATGGAATGGAATGGAATGGAATGGAATCTACCCGAGTAGAACGGAATGGAACGGAATGGAATGGAATGGAATGGACAGGAGCAGAACGGAATGGAATGCAATGGAATGGAATGGAATGTACCCGAGCAGAACGGAATGGAATGAAATGGAAATGGAAAGGGAATGGAAATGGAACGGGAATGGAAATGGAACGGGAACGGAAATGGAACGGGAATGGAAATGGAACGGGAACGGAAACGGAACGAGAACGGAAATGGAACGGGAACGGAAACGGAACGGGAACGGAAATGGAACGGGAATGGTAATGGAACGGGAATGGAAATGGAACGGGAATGGAAATGGATCGGGAATGGAAATGGATCGGGAATGGAAATGGAACGGGAATGGTAATGGAACTGGAATGGAAATGGAACGGGAATGGAAAAGAAACGGGAATGGAAATGGAACGGGAATGGAAATGGAATGGGAATGAAAATGGAATGGAATGGAATGGAATGGAATGTACCAGAGTGGAGTGGAGTGGAGTGGAGTGGAGTAGAGTGCACTGGAACGGAATGGAATGGAATGGAATGGAATGGAACGGAACGGAATGTACCCGAGAAGCACGGAATGGAATGGAATGGAATGGAATGGAATGGAATGGAATGGAATGTACCGGAGTGGAGTGGAGTGGAATGGAGTGGAGTGGAGTGGAGTGGATTGGAATGGAATGGAATGGAATGGAATGGAATGCAATGGAATGCAATGGAATGGAAAGGAATGGAATGGAATGGAATGGAATGGAATGGAATGGAATGGAATGGAATGGACAACAGTAGAATGGAATGGAATGGAATGGAATGGAATGGAATGGAATGGAATGGAATGGAATGGAATGGAATGGAATGGAATGGAATGGAATGGAATTCAATGGAATGGAATGGAATGGAATGGAATTCAATGGAATGGAATGGAATGGAATGGAATTCAATGGAATGGAATGGAATGGAATGGAATTCTATGGAATGGAATGGAGTGGAATCGAATGGAATCGAATGGAATCGAATGGAATCGAATGGAATAGAATGGAATCAACCCGAGGAGAACGGAACGGAACGCAACGGAACGGAACGGAACGGAACGGGACGGAACGGAACGGAATGGAATGGAATGGAACGGAATTCCATGGAATGGAATGGAATGGAATGGAATTCAATGGAATGGAATGGAATGGAATGGAATGGAATGGAATTCAATGGAATGGAATGGAATGGAATGGAATGGAATGGAATGGAATGGAATGGAATTCAATGGAATGGAATGGAATGGAATGGAATGGAATGGAATTCAATGGAATGGAATGGAATCGAATGGAATGGAATGGAATAGAATGGAATCAACCCGAGTAGAACGGAACGGAACCCAACGGAACGGAACGGAACGCAACGGAACGGAACGGAACGGAACGGAACGGAATGGAATGGAATGGAACGGAATTCAATGGAATGGAATGGAATGGAATGGAATTCTATGGAATGGAATGGAATGGAATGGAATGGAATTCCATGGAATGGAATGGAATTCAATGGAATTCAATGGAATGGAATGCAATGGAATGGAATGGAATGGAATGGAATGGAATGGAATTCAATGGAATAGAATGGAATGGAATGGAATGGAAACGAATGGAATCGAATGGAATCGAATGGAATCTAATGGAATCGAATGGAATGGAATGGAATAGAATGGAATCAACCCGAGTAGAACGGAATGGAATGGAATGGAATGGAATGGAATGGAATGGAATGGAATGAAATGTTATGGAATGGAATGGAATGGAATTCAATGCAATTCAATTGAATGGAATGGAAGGGAATGGAATGGAGTGGAGTGGTGTGGAGTGGAGTGGAGTGGAATGGAATGGAGTGGAATGGAATGGAATGGAATGGAATGGAATGGAATGGAACGGAATTCAATTTAATGGAATGGAAGGGAGTGGAATGGAGTGGAGTGGAGTGGAGTGGAGTGCAGTGGAGTGTAATGGAATGGAGTGGAATGGAATGGAATGGAATGGAATGGAATGGAATGGAATGGAATGGAATTCAATGGAGTGGAATGGAATGGAATGGAATGGAATGGAATGGAATTCATTGCAATGGAATGGAATGGAATCGAATGGAGTCAAATGGAATGGAATGGAATAGAATGGAATCAACCCGAGTAGAACGGAACGGAACGCAACGGAACGGAACGGAACGGAACGGAACGGAATGGAATGTAATGGAATGGAATGGAATGGAATGAAATGTTATGGAATGGAATGGAATGGAATTCAATGCAATTCAATTGAATGGAATGGAATGGAATGGAATGGAATGGAATAGAATGGAATCAACCCGAGTAGAACGGAACGCAACGGAACGGAACGGAACGCAACGGAACGGAACGGAACGGAACGGAACGGAATGGAATGGAAAGGAACGGAATTCAATGGAATGGAATGGAATGGAATGGAATTCAATGGAATGGAATGGAATGGAATGGAATTCAATGGAATGGAATGGAATGGAATTCAAATGGAATGGAATGGAATGGAATTCTATGGAATGGAATGGAGTGGAATCGAATGGAATCGAATGGAATCGAATGGAATCGAATGGGATCGAATGGAATGGAATGGAATAGAATGGAATCAACCCGAGTAGAACGGAGCGGAACGCAACGGAACGGAACGGAACGGAACGGAAAGGAAAGGAATGGAATGGAATGGAATGGAACGGAATTCAAAGGAATGGAATGGAACAGAATGGAATTCAATGGAAAGGAATGGAATGAAATGGAATTGAATTCAATGGAATGGAATGGAATGGAATGGAATGGAATGGAATGGAATGGAATGGAATGGAATGGAATGGAATGGAACGGAATTCTATGGAATGGAATGGAATGGAATTCAATGGAATGGAATGGAATGGAATGGAATGGAACGGAATTCAATGGAATGGAATGGAATGGAATGGAATTCAATGGAATGGAATGGAATTCAATGGAATGGAATGGAATGGAATGGAATGGAATGGAATGGAATTCAATGGAATGGAATGGTATTCAATGGAATGGAATGGAATGGAATGGAATGGAATGGAATGGAATGGAAATCAATGGAATGGAATGGAATGGAATGGAATGGAATGGAATGGAATGGAATGGAATGGAATTCAATGGAATGGAATGGAGTGGAATCGAATGGAATCGAATGGAATCGAATGAGATCGAATGGAATGGAATGGAATAGAATGGAATCAACCCGAGTAGAACGGAATGGAATGGAATGGAATGGAATGGAATGGAATGGAATGGAATGGAATTCAATGGAATGGAATGGAATGGAATGGAATGGAATGGAATGGAATGGAATGGAATCAACCCGAGTAGAACGGAACGGCACGCAACGGAACGGAACGGAACGGAACGGGACGGAACGGAACGGAATGGAATATAATGCAACGGAATTCAATGGAATGGAATGGAATGGAATGGAATTCAATGGAATCGATTGGAATCGAATGGAATCGATTGGAATTGAATGGAATCGAATAGAATGGAATGGAATAGAATTTAATCAACCCGAGTAGAACGGAACGGAACGCAACGGAACGGAACGGAACGGAACGGAACGGGACGGAACGGAACGGAATGGAATGGAATGGAACGGAATTCAATTGAATGGAATGGAATGGAATGGAATTCAATGGAATGGAATGGAATGGAATGGAATGGAATGGAATGGAATGGAATGGAATGGAATGGACACCAGTAGAATGGAATGGAATGGAATGGAATGGAATGGAATGGAATGGAATGGAATGGAATGGAATGGAATCTACCCGAGTAGAACGGAATGGAACGGAATGGAATGGAATGGAATGGACAGGAGCAGAACGGAATGGAATGCAATGGAATGGAATGGAATGTACCCGAGCAGAACGGAATGGAATGAAATGGAAATGGAAAGGGAATGGAAATGGAACGGGAATGGAAATGGAACGGGAACGGAAATGGAACGGGAATGGAAATGGAACGGGAACGGAAACGGAACGAGAACGGAAATGGAACGGGAACGGAAACGGAACGGGAACGGAAATGGAACGGGAATGGTAATGGAACGGGAATGGAAATGGAACGGGAATGGAAATGGATCGGGAATGGAAATGGATCGGGAATGGAAATGGAACGGGAATGGTAATGGAACTGGAATGGAAATGGAACGGGAATGGAAAAGAAACGGGAATGGAAATGGAACGGGAATGGAAATGGAATGGGAATGAAAATGGAATGGAATGGAATGGAATGGAATGTACCAGAGTGGAGTGGAGTGGAGTGGAGTGGAGTAGAGTGCACTGGAACGGAATGGAATGGAATGGAATGGAATGGAACGGAACGGAATGTACCCGAGAAGCACGGAATGGAATGGAATGGAATGGAATGGAATGGAATGGAATGGAATGTACCGGAGTGGAGTGGAGTGGAATGGAGTGGAGTGGAGTGGAGTGGATTGGAATGGAATGGAATGGAATGGAATGGAATGCAATGGAATGCAATGGAATGGAAAGGAATGGAATGGAATGGAATGGAATGGAATGGAATGGAATGGAATGGAATGGACAACAGTAGAATGGAATGGAATGGAATGGAATGGAATGGAATGGAATGGAATGGAATGGAATTCAATGGAATGGAATGGAATGGAATGGAATTCAATGGAATGGAATGGAATGGAATGGAATTCAATGGAATGGAATGGAATGGAATGGAATTCTATGGAATGGAATGGAGTGGAATCGAATGGAATCGAATGGAATCGAATGGAATGGAATGGAATAGAATGGAATCAACCCGAGGAGAACGGAACGGAACGCAACGGAACGGAACGGAACGGAACGGGACGGAACGGAACGGAATGGAATGGAATGGAACGGAATTCCATGGAATGGAATGGAATGGAATGGAATTCAATGGAATGGAATGGAATGGAATGGAATGGAATGGAATTCAATGGAATGGAATGGAATGGAATGGAATGGAATGGAATGGAATGGAATTCAATGGAATGGAATGGAATGGAATGGAATGGAATGGAATTCAATGGAATGGAATGGAATCGAATGGAATGGAATGGAATAGAATGGAATCAACCCGAGTAGAACGGAACGGAACACAACGGAACGGAACGGAACGCAACGGAACGGAACGGAACGGAACGGAACGGAATGGAATGGAATGGAACGGAATTCAATGGAATGGAATGGAATGGAATGGAATTCTATGGAATGGAATGGAATGGAATGGAATGGAATTCCATGGAATGGAATGGAATTCAATGGAATTCAATGGAATGGAATGCAATGGAATGGAATGGAATGGAATGGAATGGAATGGAATTCAATGGAATAGAATGGAATGGAATGGAATGGAAACGAATGGAATCGAATGGAATCGAATGGAATCTAATGGAATCGAATGGAATGGAATGGAATAGAATGGAATCAACCCGAGTAGAACGGAATGGAATGGAATGGAATGGAATGGAATGGAATGGAATGGAATGAAATGTTATGGAATGGAATGGAATGGAATTCAATGCAATTCAATTGAATGGAATGGAAGGGAATGGAATGGAGTGGAGTGGAGTGGAGTGGAGTGGAGTGGAATGGAATGGAGTGGAATGGAATGGAATGGAATGGAATGGAATGGAACGGAATTCAATTTAATGGAATGGAAGGGAGTGGAATGGAGTGGAGTGGAGTGGACTGGAGTGCAGTGGAGTGTAATGGAATGGAGTGGAATGGAATGGAATGGAATGGAATGGAATGGAATGGAATGGAATGGAATTCAATGGAGTGGAATGGAATGGAATGGAATGGAATGGAATGGAATGGAATGGAATTCATTGCAATGGAATGGAATGGAATCGAATGGAGTCAAATGGAATGGAATGGAATAGAATGGAATCAACCCGAGTAGAACGGAACGGAACGCAACGGAACGGAACGGAACGGAACGGAACGGAATGGAATGTAATGGAATGGAATGGAATGGAATGGAATGGAGTGGAATGGAATGCAATGGAATGGAATGGAATGGAATGGAATGGAATGGAATGGAATGGAGTCGAATGGAATCGAATGGAATGGAATGGAATAGAATGGAATCAACCCGAGTAGAACGGTACGGAACGGAACGGAACGGAACGGAATGGAATGATCAACCCGTGTAGAATGGAATGGAATGGAATTGAATAGAATGGAATCAACCCTAGTTGAACGGAACGGAACGCAACGGATCGGAACGGAACGGGACGGAACGGAACGGAATGGAATGGAATGGAACGGAATTCAATTGAATGGAATGGAATGGAATGGAATTCAATGGAATGGAATGGAATGGAATGGAATGGAATGGAATGGAATGGAATGGAATTGACACCAGTAGAATGGAATGGAATGGAATGGAATGGAATGGAATGGAATGGAATGGAATGGAATGGAATGGAATGGAATGGAATGGAATCTACCCGAGTAGAACGGAATGGAACGGAATGGAATGGAATGGAATGGACAGGAGCAGAACGGAATGGAATGCAATGGAATGGAATGGAATGTACCCGAGCAGAACGGAATGGAATGAAATGGAAATGGAAAGGGAATGGAAATGGAACGGGAATGGAAATGGAACGGGAACGGAAACGGAACGGGAATGGAAATGGAACGGGAACGGAAACGGAACGAGAACGGAAATGGAACGGGAACGGAAACGGAACGGGAACGGAAATGGAACGGGAATGGTAATGGAACGGGAATGGAAATGGAACGGGAATGGAAATGGAACGGGAATGGAAATGGATCGGGAATGGAAATGGAACGGGAATGGTAATGGAACTGGAATGGAAATGGAACGGGAATGGAAAAGAAACGGGAATGGAAATGGAACGGGAATGGAAATGGAATGGGAATGGAAATGGAATGGAATGGAATGGAATGGAATGTACCAGAAAGGAGTGGAGTGGAGTGGAGTGGAGTAGAGTGCACTGGAACGGAATGGAATGGAATGGAATGGAATGGAACGGAACGGAATGTACCCGAGAAGCACGGAATGGAATGGAATGGAATGGAATGGAATGGAATGGAATTGAATGTACCGGAGTGGAGTGGAGTGGAATGGAGTGGAGTGGAGTGGAGTGGAGTGGAATGGAATGGAATGGAACGGAATGGAATGGAATGGAATGCAATGGAATGCAATGGAATGGAAAGGAATGGAATGGAATGGAATGGAATGGAATGGAATGGAATGGACACCAGTAGAATGGAATGGAATGGAATGGAATGGAATGGAATGGAATGGAATGGAATGGAATGGAATTCAATGGAATGGAATGGAATGGAATGGAATTCTATGGAATGGAATGGAATGGAATGGAATTCAATGGAATGGAATGGAATGGAATGGAATTCTATGGAATGGAATGGAGTGGAATCGAATGGAATCGAATGGAATCGAATGGAATGGAATGGAATAGAATGGAATCAACCCGAGTAGAACGGAACGGAACGCAACGGAACGGAACGGAACGGAACGGGACGGAACGGAACGGAATGGAATGGAATGGAACGGAATTCCATGGAATGGAATGGAATGGAATGGAATTCAATGGAATGGAATGGAATGGAATGGAATGGAATGGAATTCAATGGAATGGAATGGAATGGAATGGAATGGAATGGAATGGAATGGAATGGAATTCAATGGAATGGAATGGAATGGATTGGAATGGAATGGAATAGAATGGAATCAACCCGAGTAGAACGGAACGGAACACAACGGAACGGAACGGAACGCAACGGAACGGAACGGAACGGAACGGAACGGAATGGAATGGAATGGAACGGAATTCCATGGAATGGAATGGAATGGAATGGAATTCTATGGAATGGAATGGAATGGAATGGAATGGAATTCCATGGAATGGAATGGAATTCAATGGAATTCAATGGAATGGAATGCAATGGAATGGAATGGAATGGAATGGAATGGAATTCAATGGAATAGAATGGAATGGAATGGAATGGAAACGAATGGAATCGAATGGAATCGAATGGAATCTAATGGAATCGAATGGAATGGAATGGAATAGAATGGAATCAACCCGAGTAGAACGGAATGGAATGGAATGGAATGGAATGGAATGGAATGGAATGGAATGAAATGTTATGGAATGGAATGGAATGGAATTCAATGCAATTCAATTGAATGGAATGGAAGGGAATGGAATGGAGTGGAGTGGAGTGGAGTGGAGTGGAGTGGAATGGAATGGAGTGGAATGGAATGGAATGGAATGGAATGGAATGGAATGGAATGGAATGGAATTCAATTTAATGGAATGGAAGGGAGTGGAATGGAGTGGAGTGGAGTGGAGTGGAGTGCAGTGGAGTGTAATGGAATGGAGTGGAATGGAATGGAATGGAATGGAATGGAATGGAATGGAATGGAATTCAATGGAGTGGAATGGAATGGAATGGAATGGAATGGAATGGAATGGAATGGAATTCGATGCAATGGAATGGAATGGAATCGAATGGAGTCAAATGGAATGGAATGGAATAGAATGGAATCAACCCGAGTAGAACGGAACGGAACGCAACGGAACGGAACGGAACGGAACGGAACGGAATGGAATGTAATGGAATGGAATGGAATGGAATGGAATGGAGTGGAATGGAATGCAATGGAATGGAATGGAATGGAATGGTATGGAATGGAATGGAATGGAGTCGAATGGAATCGAATGGAATGGAATGGAATAGAATGGAATCAACCCGAGTAGAACGGTACGGAACGGAACGGAACGGAACGGAACGGAATGGAATGATCAACCCGTGTAGAATGGAATGGAATGGAATTGAATAGAATGGAATCAAGCCTAGTTGAACGGAACGGAACGCAACGGAACGGAACGGAACGGGACGGAACGGAACGGAATGGAATGGAATGGAATGGAACGGAATTCAATTGAATGGAATGGAATGGAATGGAATTCAATGGAATGGAATGGAATGGAATGGAATGGAATGGAATGGAATGGAATGGAATGGAATGGACACCAGTAGAATGGAATGGAATGGAATGGAATGGAATGGAATGGAATGGAATGGAATGGAATAGAATGGAATCTACCCGAGTAGAACGGAATGGAACAGAATGGAATGGAATGGAATGGACAGGAGCAGAACGGAATGGAATGCAATGGAATGGAATGGAATGTACCCGAGCAGAACGGAATGGAATGAAATGGAAATGGAAAGGGAATGGAAATGGAACGGGAATGGAAATGGAACGGGAACGGAAATGGAACGGGAATGGAAATGGAACGGGAACGGAAACGGAACGAGAACGGAAATGGAACGGGAACGGAAACGGAACGGGAACGGAAATGGAACGGGAATGGTAATGGAACGGGAATGGAAATGGAACGGGAATGGAAATGGAACGGGAATGGAAATGGATCGGGAATGGAAATGGAACGGGAATGGTAATGGAACTGGAATGGAAATGGAACGGGAATGGAAAAGAAACGGGAATGGAAATGGAACGGGAATGGAAATGGAATGGGAATGGAAATGGAATGGAATGGAATGGAATGGAATGTACCAGAGTGGAGTGGAGTGGAGTGGAGTGGAGTAGAGTGCACTGGAACGGAATGGAATGGAATGGAATGGAATGGAACGGAACGGAATGTACCCGAGAAGCACGGAATGGAATGGAATGGAATGGAATGGAATGGAATGTACCGGAGTGGAGTGGAGTGGAGTGAAGTGGAGTAGAGTGCACTGGAACGGAATGGAATGGAATGGAATGGAATGGAACGGAACGGAATGTACCCGAGAAGCACGGAATGGAATGGAATGGAATGGAATGGAATTGAATATACCCGAGTGGAGTGGAGTGGAATGGAGTGGAGTGGAGTGGAGTGGAGTGGAATGGAATGGAATGGAACGGAATGGAATGGAATGGAATGCAATGGAATGCAATGGAATGGAAAGGAATGGAATGGAATGGAATGGAATGGAATGGAATGGAATGGAATGGAATGGACACCAGTAGAATGGAATGGAATGGAATGGAATGGAATGGAATGGAATGGAATGGAATGGAATGGAATGGAATTCAATGGAATGGAATGGAATGGAATGGAATTCTATGGAATGGAATGGAATGGAATGGAATTCAATGGAATGGAATGGAATGGAATGGAATTCTATGGAATGGAATGGAGTGGAATCGAATGGAATCGAATGGAATCGAATGGAATGGAATGGAATAGAATGGAATCAACCCGAGTAGAACGGAACGGCATGCAACGGAACGGAACGGAACGGAACGGGACGGAACGGAACGGAATGGAATGGAATGGAACGGAATTCCATGGAATGGAATGGAATGGAATGGAATTCAATGGAATGGAATGGAATGGAATGGAATGGAATGGAATGCAATGGAATGGAATGGAATGGAATGGAATGGAATGGATTGGAATGGAATGGAATAGAATGGAATGGAATGGAATGGAATGGAATTCAATGGAATGGAATGGAATGGAATGGAATTCAATGGAATGGAATGGAATGGCATGGAATGGAATGGAATGGAATGGAATGGAATGGAATAGAATGGAATCAACCCGAGTAGAACGGAACGCAACGGAACGGAACGGAACGCAACGGAACTGAACGGAACGGAACGGAACGGAATGGAATGGAAAGGAACGGAATTCAATGGAATGGAATGGAATGGAATGGAATGGAATGGAATGGAATGGAATGGAATCAACCCGAGTAGAACGGAACGGCACGCAACGGAACGGAACGGAACGGAACGGGACGGAACGGAACGGAATGGAATATAATGCAACGGAATTCAATGGAATGGAATGGAATGGAATGGAATTCAATGGAATCGATTGGAATCGAATGGAATCGATTGGAATTGAATGGAATCGAATAGAATGGAATGGAATAGAATTTAATCAACCCGAGTAGAACGGAACGGAACGCAACGGAACGGAACGGAACGGAACGGAACGGGACGGAAAGGAACGGAATGGAATGGAATGGAACGGAATTCAATTGAATGGAATGGAATGGAATGGAATTCAATGGAATGGAATGGAATGGAATGGAATGGAATGGAATGGAATGGAATGGACACCAGTAGAATGGAATGGAATGGAATTCTATGGAATGGAATGGAATGGAATGGAATGGAATGGAATGGAAATCAATGGAATGGAATGGAATGGAATGGAATGGAATGGAATGGAATTCAATGGAATGGAATGGAGTGGAATCGAATGGAATCGAATGGAATCGAATGAGATCGAATGGAATGGAATGGAATAGAATGGAATCAACCCGAGTAGAACGGAATGGAATGGAATGGAATGGAATGGAATGGAATGGAATGGAATGGAATTCAATGGAATGGAATGGAATGGAATGGAATGGAATGGAATGGAATGGAATGGAATCAACCCGAGTAGAACGGAACGGCACGCAACGGAACGGAACGGAACGGAACGGGACGGAACGGAACGGAATGGAATATAATGCAACGGAATTCAATGGAATGGAATGGAATGGAATGGAATTCAATGGAATCGATTGGAATCGAATGGAATCGATTGGAATTGAATGGAATCGAATAGAATGGAATGGAATAGAATTTAATCAACCCGAGTAGAACGGAACGGAACGCAACGGAACGGAACGGAACGGAACGGAACGGGACGGAACGGAACGGAATGGAATGGAATGGAACGGAATTCAATTGAATGGAATGGAATGGAATGGAATTCAATGGAATGGAATGGAATGGAATGGAATGGAATGGAATGGAATGGACACCAGTAGAATGGAATGGAATGGAATGGAATGGAATGGAATGGAATGGAATGGAATCTACCCGAGTAGAACGGAATGGAACGGAATGGAATGGAATGGAATGGACAGGAGCAGAACGGAATGGAATGCAATGGAATGGAATGGAATGTACCCGAGCAGAACGGAATGGAATGAAATGGAAATGGAAAGGGAATGGAAATGGAACGGGAATGGAAATGGAACGGGAACGGAAATGGAACGGGAATGGAAATGGAACGGGAACGGAAACGGAACGAGAACGGAAATGGAACGGGAACGGAAACGGAACGGGAACGGAAATGGAACGGGAATGGTAATGGAACGGGAATGGAAATGGAACGGGAATGGAAGTGGAACGGGAATGGAAATGGATCGGGAATGGAAATGGAACGGGAATGGTAATGGAACTGGAATGGAAATGGAACGGGAATGGAAAAGAAACGGGAATGGAAATGGAACGGGAATGGAAATGGAATGGGAATGAAAATGGAATGGAATGGAATGGAATGGAATGTACCAGAGTGGAGTGGAGTGGAGTGGAGTGGAGTAGAGTGCACTGGAACGGAATGGAATGGAATGGAATGGAATGGAATGGAACGGAACGGAATGTACCCGAGAAGCACGGAATGGAATGGAATGGAATGGAATGGAATGGAATGGAATGGAATGTACCGGAGTGGAGTGGAGTGGAATGGAGTGGAGTGGAGTGGAGTGGATTGGAATGGAATGGAATGGAATGGAATGGAATGCAATGGAATGCAATGGAATGGAAAGGAATGGAATGGAATGGAATGGAATGGAATGGAATGGAATGGACAACAGTAGAATGGAATGGAATGGAATGGAATGGAATGGAATGGAATGGAATGGAATGGAATGGAATTCAATGGAATGGAATGGAATGGAATGGAATTCAATGGAATGGAATGGAATGGAATGGAATTCAATGGAATGGAATGGAATGGAATGGAATTCTATGGAATGGAATGGAGTGGAATCGAATGGAATCGAATGGAATCGAATGGAATGGAATGGAATAGAATGGAATCAACCCGAGGAGAACGGAACGGAACGCAACGGAACGGAACGGAACGGAACGGGATGGAACGGAACGGAATGGAATGGAATGGAACGGAATTCCATGGAATGGAATGGAATGGAATGGAATTCAATGGAATGGAATGGAATGGAATGGAATGGAATGGAATGGAATTCAATGGAATGGAATGGAATGGAATGGAATGGAATGGAATGGAATGGAATTCAATGGAATGGAATGGAATGGAATGGAATGGAATGGAATTCAATGGAATGGAATGGAATCGAATGGAATGGAATGGAATAGAATGGAATCAACCCGAGTAGAACGGAACGGAACACAACGGAACGGAACGGAACGCAACGGAACGGAACGGAACGGAACGGAACGGAATGGAATGGAATGGAACGGAATTCAATGGAATGGAATGGAATGGAATGGAATTCTATGGAATGGAATGGAATGGAATGGAATGGAATTCCATGGAATGGAATGGAATTCAATGGAATTCAATGGAATGGAATGCAATGGAATGGAATGGAATGGAATGGAATGGAATGGAATTCAATGGAATAGAATGGAATGGAATGGAATGGAAACGAATGGAATCGAATGGAATCGAATGGAATCTAATGGAATCGAATGGAATGGAATGGAATAGAATGGAATCAACCCGAGTAGAACGGAATGGAATGGAATGGAATGGAATGGAATGGAATGGAATGGAATGAAATGTTATGGAATGGAATGGAATGGAATTCAATGCAATTCAATTGAATGGAATGGAAGGGAATGGAATGGAGTGGAGTGGAGTGGAGTGGAGTGGAGTGGAATGGAATGGAGTGGAATGGAATGGAATGGAATGGAATGGAATGGAATGGAACGGAATTCAATTTAATGGAATGGAAGGGAGTGGAATGGAGTGGAGTGGAGTGGAGTGGAGTGCAGTGGAGTGTAATGGAATGGAGTGGAATGGAATGGAATGGAATGGAATGGAATGGAATGGAATGGAATGGAATTCAATGGAGTGGAATGGAATGGAATGGAATGGAATGGAATGGAATGGAATGGAATTCATTGCAATGGAATGGAATGGAATCGAATGGAGTCAAATGGAATGGAATGGAATAGAATGGAATCAACCCGAGTAGAACGGAACGGAACGCAACGGAACGGAACGGAACGGAACGGAACGGAATGGAATGTAATGGAATGGAATGGAATGGAATGGAATGGAGTGGAATGGAATGCAATGGAATGGAATGGAATGGAATGGAATGGAATGGAATGGAGTCGAATGGAATCGAATGGAATGGAATGGAATAGAATGGAATCAACCCGAGTAGAACGGTACGGAACGGAACGGAACGGAACGGAATGGAATGATCAACCCGTGTAGAATGGAATGGAATGGAATTGAATAGAATGGAATCAACCCTAGTTGAACGGAACGGAACGCAACGGATCGGAACGGAACGGGACGGAACGGAACGGAATGGAATGGAATGGAACGGAATTCAATTGAATGGAATGGAATGGAATGGAATTCAATGGAATGGAATGGAATGGAATGGAATGGAATGGAATGGAATGGACACCAGTAGAATGGAATGGAATGGAATGGAATGGAATGGAATGGAATGGAATGGAATGGAATGGAATGGAATGGAATCTACCCGAGTAGAACGGAATGGAACGGAATGGAATGGAATGGAATGGACAGGAGCAGAACGGAATGGAATGCAATGGAATGGAATGGAATGTACCCGAGCAGAACGGAATGGAATGAAATGGAAATGGAAAGGGAATGGAAATGGAACGGGAATGGAAATGGAACGGGAACGGAAACGGAACGGGAATGGAAATGGAACGGGAACGGAAACGGAACGAGAACGGAAATGGAACGGGAACGGAAACGGAACGGGAACGGAAATGGAACGGGAATGGTAATGGAACGGGAATGGAAATGGAACGGGAATGGAAATGGAACGGGAATGGAAATGGATCGGGAATGGAAATGGAACGGGAATGGTAATGGAACTGGAATGGAAATGGAACGGGAATGGAAAAGAAACGGGAATGGAAATGGAACGGGAATGGAAATGGAATGGGAATGGAAATGGAATGGAATGGAATGGAATGGAATGTACCAGAAAGGAGTGGAGTGGAGTGGAGTGGAGTAGAGTGCACTGGAACGGAATGGAATGGAATGGAATGGAATGGAACGGAACGGAATGTACCCGAGAAGCACGGAATGGAATGGAATGGAATGGAATGGAATGGAATGGAATTGAATGTACCGGAGTGGAGTGGAGTGGAATGGAGTGGAGTGGAGTGGAGTGGAGTGGAATGGAATGGAATGGAACGGAATGGAATGGAATGGAATGCAATGGAATGCAATGGAATGGAAAGGAATGGAATGGAATGGAATGGAATGGAATGGAATGGAATGGACACCAGTAGAATGGAATGGAATGGAATGGAATGGAATGGAATGGAATGGAATGGAATGGAATGGAATGGAATTCAATGGAATGGAATGGAATGGAATGGAATTCTATGGAATGGAATGGAATGGAATGGAATTCAATGGAATGGAATGGAATGGAATGGAATTCTATGGAATGGAATGGAGTGGAATCGAATGGAATCGAATGGAATCGAATGGAATGGAATGGAATAGAATTGAATCAACCCGAGTAGAACGGAACGGAACGCAACGGAACGGAACGGAACGGAACGGGACGGAACGGAACGGAATGGAATGGAATGGAACGGAATTCCATGGAATGGAATGGAATGGAATGGAATTCAATGGAATGGAATGGAATGGAATGGAATGGAATGGAATTCAATGGAATGGAATGGAATGGAATGGAATGGAATGGAATGGAATGGAATTCAATGGAATGGAATGGAATGGATTGGAATGGAATGGAATAGAATGGAATCAACCCGAGTAGAACGGAACGGAACACAACGGAACGGAACGGAACGCAACGGAACGGAACGGAACGGAACGGAACGGAATGGAATGGAATGGAACGGAATTCCATGGAATGGAATGGAATGGAATGGAATTCTATGGAATGGAATGGAATGGAATGGAATGGAATTCCATGGAATGGAATGGAATTCAATGGAATTCAATGGAATGGAATTCAATGGAATTCAATGGAATGGAATGCAATGGAATGGAATGGAATGGAATGGAATGGAATGGAATTCAATGGAATAGAATGGAATGGAATGGAATGGAAACGAATGGAATCGAATGGAATCGAATGGAATCTAATGGAATCGAATGGAATGGAATGGAATAGAATGGAATCAACCCGAGTAGAACGGAATGGAATGGAATGGAATGGAATGGAATGGAATGGAATGGAATGAAATGTTATGGAATGGAATGGAATGGAATTCAATGCAATTCAATTGAATGGAATGGAAGGGAATGGAATGGAGTGGAGTGGAGTGGAGTGGAGTGGAGTGGAATGGAATGGAGTGGAATGGAATGGAATGGAATGGAATGGAATGGAATGGAATGGAATGGAATGGAATTCAATTTAATGGAATGGAAGGGAGTGGAATGGAGTGGAGTGGAGTGGAGTGGAGTGCAGTGGAGTGTAATGGAATGGAGTGGAATGGAATGGAATGGAATGGAATGGAATGGAATGGAATGGAATTCAATGGAGTGGAATGGAATGGAATGGAATGGAATGGAATGGAATGGAATGGAATTCAATGCAATGGAATGGAATGGAATCGAATGGAGTCAAATGGAATGGAATGGAATAGAATGGAATCAACCCGAGTAGAACGGAACGGAACGCAACGGAACGGAACGGAACGGAACGGAACGGAATGGAATGTAATGGAATGGAATGGAATGGAATGGATTGGAGTGGAATGGAATGCAATGGAATGGAATGGAATGGAATGGAATGGAATGGAATGGAATGGAGTCGAATGGAATCGAATGGAATGGAATGGAATAGAATGGAATCAACCCGAGTAGAACGGTACGGAACGGAACGGAACGGAACGGAACGGAACGGAATGGAATGATCAACCCGTGTAGAATGGAATGGAATGGAATTGAATAGAATGGAATCAACCCTAGTTGAACGGAACGGAACGCAACGGAACGGAACGGAACGGGACGGAACGGAACGGAATGGAATGGAATGGAACGGAATTCAATTGAATGGAATGGAATGGAATGGAATTCAATGGAATGGAATGGAATGGAATGGAATGGAATGGAATGGAATGGAATGGAATGGAATGGACACCAGTAGAATGGAATGGAATGGAATGGAATGGAATGGAATGGAATGGAATGGAATAGAATGGAATCTACCCGAGTAGAACGGAATGGAACAGAATGGAATGGAATGGAATGGACAGGAGCAGAACGGAATGGAATGCAATGGAATGGAATGGAATGTACCCGAGCAGAACGGAATGGAATGAAATGGAAATGGAAAGGGAATGGAAATGGAACGGGAATGGAAATGGAACGGGAACGGAAATGGAACGGGAATGGAAATGGAACGGGAACGGAAACGGAACGAGAACGGAAATGGAACGGGAACGGAAACGGAACGGGAACGGAAATGGAACGGGAATGGTAATGGAACGGGAATGGAAATGGAACGGGAATGGAAATGGAACGGGAATGGAAATGGATCGGGAATGGAAATGGAACGGGAATGGTAATGGAACTGGAATGGAAATGGAACGGGAATGGAAAAGAAACGGGAATGGAAATGGAACGGGAATGGAAATGGAATGGGAATGGAAATGGAATGGAATGGAATGGAATGGAATGTACCAGAGTGGAGTGGAGTGGAGTGGAGTGGAGTAGAGTGCACTGGAACGGAATGGAATGGAATGGAATG
Source organism: Gorilla gorilla gorilla (assembly GCF_029281585.2). Lineage (NCBI taxonomy): Eukaryota > Metazoa > Chordata > Mammalia > Primates > Hominidae > Gorilla > Gorilla gorilla. The sequence continues at coordinate 7,800,969 of NC_073236.2, forward strand.
GAATGGAACGGAACCGAATGTACCCGAGAAGCACGGAATGGAATGGAATGGAATGGAATGGAATGGAATGTACCGGAGTGGAGTGGAGTGGAGTGGAGTGGAGTAGAGTGCACTGGAACGGAATGGAATGGAATGGAATGGAATGGAACGGAACGGAATGTACCCGAGAAGCACGGAATGGAATGGAATGGAATGGAATGGAATTGAATATACCGGAGTGGAGTGGAGTGGAATGGAGTGGAGTGGAGTGGAGTGGAGTGGAATGGAATGGAATGGAACGGAATGGAATGGAATGGAATGCAATGGAATGCAATGGAATGGAAAGGAATGGAATGGAATGGAATGGAATGGAATGGAATGGAATGGAATGGAATGGAATGGACACCAGTAGAATGGAATGGAATGGAATGGAATGGAATGGAATGGAATGGAATGGAATGGAATGGAATGGAATGGAATTCAATGGAATGGAATGGAATGGAATGGAATTCTATGGAATGGAATGGAATGGAATGGAATTCAATGGAATGGAATGGAATGGAATGGAATTCTATGGAATGGAATGGAGTGGAATCGAATGGAATCGAATGGAATCGAATGGAATGGAATGGAATAGAATGGAATCAACCCGAGTAGAACGGAACGGAATGCAACGGAACGGAACGGAACGGAACGGGACGGAATGGAACGGAATGGAATGGAATGGAACGGAATTCCATGGAATGGAATGGAATGGAATGGAATTCAATGGAATGGAATGGAATGGAATGGAATGGAATGGAATGGAATGCAATGGAATGGAATGGAATGGAATGGAATGGATTGGAATGGAATGGAATAGAATGGAATGGAATGGAATGGAATGGAATTCAATGGAATGGAATGGAATGGAATGGAATTCTATGGAATGGAATGGAGTGGAATCGAATGGAATCGAATGGAATCGAATGGAATGGAATGGAATAGAATGGAATCAACCCGAGTAGAACGGAACGGAACGCAACGGAACGGAACGGAACGGAACGGGATGGAACGGAACGGAATGGAATGGAATGGAACGGAATTCCATGGAATGGAATGGAATGGAATGGAATTCAATGGAATGGAATGGAATGGAATGGAATGGAATGGAATGGATTGGAATGGAATGGAATAGAATGGAATCAACCCGAGTAGAACGGAACGGAACACAACGGAACGGAACGGAACGCAACGGAACGGAACGGAACGGAACGGGACGGAACGGAACGGAATGGAATGGAATGGAACGGAATTCCATGGAATGGATTGGAATGGAATGGAATTCAATGGAATGGAATGGAATGGAATGGAATGGAATGGAATGGAATGGAATGGAATGGAATTCAATGGAATGGAATGGAATGGAATGGAATGGAATGGAATTCAATGGAATGGAATGGAATGGATTGGAATGGAATGGAATAGAATGGAATCATCCCGAGTAGAACGGAACGGAACACAACGGAACGGAACGGAACGCAACGGAACGGAACGGAACGGAACGGAACGGAATGGAATGGAATGGAACGGAATTCAATGGAATGGAATGGAATGGAATTCAATGGAATGGAATGGAATGGAATGGAATTCAATGGAATGGAATGGAACGGAATGGAATTCAATGGAATGGAATGGAATGGAATTCAATGGAATGGAATGGAATGGAATGGAATGGAATTCAATGGAATGGAATGGAGTGGAATGGAATGGAATCGAATGGAATTGAATGGAATCGAATGGAATCAAATGGGATCGAATGGAATGGAATGGAATAGAATGGAATCAACCCGAGTAGAACGGAATGGAATGGAATGGAATGGAATGGGATGGAATGGAATGGAATGGAATGGAATGGAATTCAATGGAATGGAATGGAATGGAATGGAATGGAATGGAATGGAATGGAATTCAATGGAATGGAATGGAACGGAATGGAATTCAATGGAATGGAATGGAATGGAATTCAATGGAATGGAATGGAATGGAATGGAATGGAATGGAATGGAATTCCATGGAATGGAGTGGAATGGAATGGAATGGAATCGAATGGAATGGAATGTAATGGAATGGAATGGAATGGAATGGAATGGAATGGAATGGAATGTACCAAAGTAGAACGGAATGGAATGGAATGGAATGGAATGGAATGGAATGGAATGGAATGGAATGTACCCGAGTAGAACGGAATGGAATGGAATGGAATGGATTGGAATGGAATGGAATGGAATGGAATGGAATGTAACCGAGTAGAACGGAATGGAATGTAATTCAATGGAATGTAACCGGATTGAACGGAACGGAATGGAATGGAATGGAATGGAATGGAATGGAATGGAATGGAATGGAATGGAATTGAGTGCAATGCAATGCAATGGAATGCAATGGAATGGAAAGGAATGGAATGGAATGGAATGGAATCTACCCGAGTAGAACGGAATGGAATGGAATTGAATGGAATGTAACCGAGTAGAACGGAACGGAATGGAATGGAATGGAATGGAATGGAATGGAATGCAATGGAATGGAATGGAATGGAATGGAATGGAATGGAATGGAATGGACACCAGTAGAATGGAATGGAATGGAATGGAATGGAATGGAATGGAATGGAATGGAATGGAATGGAATGGAATCTACCCGAGTAGAACGGAATGGAACGGAATGGAATGGAATGGAATGGACAGGAGCAGAACGGAATGGAATGCAATGGAATGGAATGGAATGTACCCGAGCAGAACGGAATGGAATGAAATGGAAATGGAAAGGGAATGGAAATGGAACGGGAATGGAAATGGAACGGGAACGGAAATGGAACGGGAATGGAAATGGAACGGGAACGGAAACGGAACGAGAACGGAAATGGAACGGGAACGGAAACGGAACGGGAACGGAAATGGAACGGGAATGGTAATGGAACGGGAATGGAAATGGAACGGGAATGGAAATGGAACGGGAATGGAAATGGATCGGGAATGGAAATGGAACGGGAATGGTAATGGAACTGGAATGGAAATGGAACGGGAATGGAAAAGAAACGGGAATGGAAATGGAACGGGAATGGAAATGGAATGGGAATGGAAATGGAATGGAATGGAATGGAATGGAATGTACCAGAGTGGAGTGGAGTGGAGTGGAGTGGAGTAGAGTGCACTGGAACGGAATGGAATGGAATGGAATGGAATGGAACGGAACGGAATGTACCCGAGAAGCACGGAATGGAATGGAATGGAATGGAATGGAATTGAATATACCGGAGTGGAGTGGAGTGGAATGGAGTGGAGTGGAGTGGAGTGGAGTGGAATGGAATGGAATGGAACGGAATGGAATGGAATGGAATGCAATGGAATGCAATGGAATGGAAAGGAATGGAATGGAATGGAATGGAATGGAATGGACACCAGTAGAATGGAATGGAATGGAATGGAATGGAATGGAATGGAATGGAATGGAATTCAATGGAATGGAATGGAATGGAATGGAATTCTATGGAATGGAATGGAATGGAATGGAATTCAATGGAATGGAATGGAATGGAATGGAATTCTATGGAATGGAATGGAGTGGAATCGAATGGAATCGAATGGAATCGAATGGAATGGAATGGAATAGAATGGAATCAACCCGAGTAGAACGGAACGGAATGCAACGGAACGGAACGGAACGGAACGGGACGGAACGGAACGGAATGGAATGGAATGGAACGGAATTCCATGGAATGGAATGGAATGGAATGGAATTCAATGGAATGGAATGGAATGGAATGGAATGGAATGGAATGGAATGGAATGCAATGGAATGGAATGGAATGGAATGGAATGGAATGGAATGGATTGGAATGGAATGGAATAGAATGGAATGGAATGGAATGGAATGGAATTCAATGGAATGGAATGGAATGGAATGGAATTCTATGGAATGGAATGGAGTGGAATCGAATGGAATCGAATGGAATCGAATGGAATGGAATGGAATAGAATGGAATCAACCCGAGTAGAACGGAACGGAACGCAACGGAACGGAACGGAACGGAACGGGATGCAACGGAACGGAATGGAATGGAATGGAACGGAATTCCATGGAATGGAATGGAATGGAATGGAATTCAATGGAATGGAATGGAATGGAATGAAATGGAATGGAATGGATTGGAATGGAATGGAATAGAATGGAATCAACCCGAGTAGAACGGAACGGAACACAACGGAACGGAACGGAACGCAACGGAACGGAACGGAACGGAACGGGACGGAACGGAACGGAATGGAATGGAATGGAACGGAATTCCATGGAATGGATTGGAATGGAATGGAATTAAATGGAATGGAATGGAATGGAATGGAATGGAATGGAATGGAATGGAATGGAATGGAATTCTATGGAATGGAATGGAATGGAATGGAATGGAATGGAATGTAACCGAGTAGAACGGAATGGAATGTAATTCAATGGAATGTAACCGGATTGAACGGAACGGAATGGAATGGAATGGAATGGAATGGAATGGAATGGAATGGAATGGAATGGAATTGAGTGCAATGCAATGCAATGGAATGCAATGGAATGGAAAGGAATGGAATGGAATGGAATGGAATCTACCCGAGTAGAACGGAATGGAATGGAATTGAATGGAATGTAACCGAGTAGAACGGAACGGAATGGAATGGAATGGAATGGAATGGAATGGAATGCAATGGAATGGAATGGAATGGAATGGAATGGAATGGAATGGAATGGACACCAGTAGAATGGAATGGAATGGAATGGAATGGAATGGAATGGAATGGAATGGAATGGAATGGAATGGAATCTACCCGAGTAGAACGGAATGGAACGGAATGGAATGGAATGGAATGGACAGGAGCAGAACGGAATGGAATGCAATGGAATGGAATGGAATGTACCCGAGCAGAACGGAATGGAATGAAATGGAAATGGAAAGGGAATGGAAATGGAACGGGAATGGAAATGGAACGGGAACGGAAATGGAACGGGAATGGAAATGGAACGGGAACGGAAACGGAACGAGAACGGAAATGGAACGGGAACGGAAACGGAACGGGAACGGAAATGGAACGGGAATGGTAATGGAACGGGAATGGAAATGGAACGGGAATGGAAATGGAACGGGAATGGAAATGGATCGGGAATGGAAATGGAACGGGAATGGTAATGGAACTGGAATGGAAATGGAACGGGAATGGAAAAGAAACGGGAATGGAAATGGAACGGGAATGGAAATGGAATGGGAATGGAAATGGAATGGAATGGAATGGAATGGAATGTACCAGAGTGGAGTGGAGTGGAGTGGAGTGGAGTAGAGTGCACTGGAACGGAATGGAATGGAATGGAATGGAATGGAACGGAACGGAATGTACCCGAGAAGCACGGAATGGAATGGAATGGAATGGAATGGAATGGAATATACCGGAGTGGAGTGGAGTGGAATGGAGTGGAGTGGAGTGGAGTGGAGTGGAATGGAATGGAATGGAACGGAATGGAATGGAATGGAATGCAATGGAATGCAATGGAATGGAAAGGAATGGAATGGAATGGAATGGAATGGAATGGAATGGACACCAGTAGAATGGAATGGAATGGAATGGAATGGAATGGAATGGAATGGAATGGAATGGAATTCAATGGAATGGAATGGAATGGAATGGAATTCTATGGAATGGAATGGAATGGAATGGAATTCAATGGAATGGAATGGAATGGAATGGAATTCTATGGAATGGAATGGAGTGGAATCGAATGGAATCGAATGGAATCGAATGGAATGGAATGGAATAGAATGGAATCAACCCGAGTAGAACGGAACGGAATGCAACGGAACGGAACGGAACGGAACGGGACGGAACGGAACGGAATGGAATGGAATGGAACGGAATTCCATGGAATGGAATGGAATGGAATGGAATTCAATGGAATGGAATGGAATGGAATGGAATGGAATGGAATGGAATGCAATGGAATGGAATGGAATGGAATGGAATGGAATGGATTGGAATGGAATGGAATAGAATGGAATGGAATGGAATGGAATGGAATTCAATGGAATGGAATGGAATGGAATGGAATTCTATGGAATGGAATGGAGTGGAATCGAATGGAATCGAATGGAATCGAATGGAATGGAATGGAATAGAATGGAATCAACCCGAGTAGAACGGAACGGAACGCAACGGAACGGAACGGAACGGAACGGGATGGAACGGAACGGAATGGAATGGAATGGAACGGAATTCCATGGAATGGAATGGAATGGAATGGAATTCAATGGAATGGAATGGAATGGAATGGAATGGAATGGAATGGATTGGAATGGAATGGAATTGAATGGAATCAACCCGAGTAGAACGGAACGGAACACAACGGAACGGAACGGAACGCAACGGAACGGAACGGAACGGAACGGGACGGAACGGAACGGAATGGAATGGAATGGAACGGAATTCCATGGAATGGATTGGAATGGAATGGAATTCAATGGAATGGAATGGAATGGAATGGAATGGAATGGAATGGAATGGAATGGAATGGAATTCAATGGAATGGAATGGAATGGAATGGAATGGAATGGAATTCAATGGAATGGAATGGAATGGATTGGAATGGAATGGAATAGAATGGAATGGAATGGAATGGAATGGAATTCAATGGAATGGAATGGAATGGAATGGAATTCTATGGAATGGAATGGAGTGGAATCGAATGGAATCGAATGGAATCGAATGGAATGGAATGGAATAGAATGGAATCAACCCGAGTAGAACGGAACGGAACGCAACGGAACGGAACGGAACGGAACGGGATGGAACGGAACGGAATGGAATGGAATGGAACGGAATTCCATGGAATGGAATGGAATGGAATGGAATTCCATGGAATGGAATGGAATGGAATGGAATGGAATGGAATGGATTGGAATGGAATGGAATAGAATGGAATCAACCCGAGTAGAACGGAACGGAACACAACGGAACGGAACGGAACGCAACGGAACGGAACGGAACGGAACGGGACGGAACGGAACGGAATGGAATGGAATGGAACGGAATTCCATGGAATGGATTGGAATGGAATGGAATTCAATGGAATGGAATGGAATGGAATGGAATGGAATGGAATGGAATGGAATGGAATTCAATGGAATGGAATGGAATGGAATGGAATGGAATGGAATTCAATGGAATGGAATGGAATGGATTGGAATGGAATGGAATAGAATGGAATCATCCCGAGTAGAACGGAACGGAACACAACGGAACGGAACGGAACGCAACGGAACGGAACGGAACGGAACGGAACGGAATGGAATGGAATGGAACGGAATTCAATGGAATGGAATGGAATGGAATTCAATGGAATGGAATGGAATGGAATGGAATTCAATGGAATGGAATGGAACGGAATGGAATTCAATGGAATGGAATGGAATGGAATTCAATGGAATGGAATGGAATGGAATGGAATGGAATTCAATGGAATGGAATGGAGTGGAATGGAATGGAATCGAATGGAATTGAATGGAATCGAATGGAATCAAATGGGATCGAATGGAATGGAATGGAATAGAATGGAATCAACCCGAGTAGAACGGAATGGAATGGAATGGAATGGAATGGGATGGAATGGAATGGAATGGAATGGAATGGAATTCAATGGAATGGAATGGAATGGAATGGAATGGAATGGAATGGAATGGAAAGGAATTCAATGGAATGGAATGGAACGGAATGGAATAAAATGGAATGGAATGGAATGGAATTCAATGGAATGGAATGGAATGGAATGGAATGGAATGGAATGGAATTCCATGGAATGGAGTGGAATGGAATGGAATGGAATCGAATGGAATGGAATGTAATGGAATGGAATGGAATGGAATGGAATGGAATGGAATGGAATGTACCAAAGTAGAACGGAATGGAATGGAATGGAATGGAATGGAATGGAATGGAATGGAATGGAATGTACCCGAGTAGAACGGAATGGAATGGAATGGAATGGATTGGAATGGAATGGAATGGAATGGAATGGAATGTAACCGAGTAGAACGGAATGGAATGTAATTCAATGGAATGTAACCGGATTGAACGGAACGGAATGGAATGGAATGGAATGGAATGGAATGGAATGGAATGGAATGGAATGGAATTGAGTGCAATGCAATGCAATGGAATGCAATGGAATGGAAAGGAATGGAATGGAATGGAATGGAATCTACCCGAGTAGAACGGAATGGAATGGAATTGAATGGAATGTAACCGAGTAGAACGGAACGGAATGGAATGGAATGGAATGGAATGGAATGGAATGGAATGCAATGGAATGGAATGGAATGGAATGGAATGGAATGGAATGGAATGGACACCAGTAGAATGGAATGGAATGGAATGGAATGGAATGGAATGGAATGGAATGGAATGGAATGGAATCTACCCGAGTAGAACGGAATGGAACGGAATGGAATGGAATGGAATGGACAGGAGCAGAACGGAATGGAATGCAATGGAATGGAATGGAATGTACCCGAGCAGAACGGAATGGAATGAAATGGAAATGGAAAGGGAATGGAAATGGAACGGGAATGGAAATGGAACGGGAACGGAAATGGAACGGGAATGGAAATGGAACGGGAACGGAAACGGAACGAGAACGGAAATGGAACGGGAACGGAAACGGAACGGGAACGGAAATGGAACGGGAATGGTAATGGAACGGGAATGGAAATGGAACGGGAATGGAAATGGAACGGGAATGGAAATGGATCGGGAATGGAAATGGAACGGGAATGGTAATGGAACTGGAATGGAAATGGAACGGGAATGGAAAAGAAACGGGAATGGAAATGGAACGGGAATGGAAATGGAATGGGAATGGAAATGGAATGGAATGGAATCGAATGGAATGTACCAGAGTGGAGTGGAGTGGAGTGGAGTGGAGTAGAGTGCACTGGAACGGAATGGAATGGAATGGAATGGAATGGAACGGAACGGAATGTACCCGAGAAGCACGGAATGGAATGGAATGGAATGGAATGGAATTGAATATACCGGAGTGGAGTGGAGTGGAATGGAGTGGAGTGGAGTGGAGTGGAGTGGAATGGAATGGAATGGAACGGAATGGAATGGAATGGAATGCAATGGAATGCAATGGAATGGAAAGGAATGGAATGGAATGGAATGGAATGGAATGGAATGGACACCAGTAGAATGGAATGGAATGGAATGGAATGGAATGGAATGGAATGGAATGGAATGGAATGGAATGGAATTCAATGGAATGGAATGGAATGGAATGGAATTCTATGGAATGGAATGGAATGGAATGGAATTCAATGGAATGGAATGGAATGGAATGGAATTCTATGGAATGGAATGGAGTGGAATCGAATGGAATCGAATGGAATCGAATGGAATGGAATGGAATAGAATGGAATCAACCCGAGTAGAACGGAACGGAATGCAACGGAACGGAACGGAACGGAACGGGACGGAACGGAACGGAATGGAATGGAATGGAACGGAATTCCATGGAATGGAATGGAATGGAATGGAATTCAATGGAATGGAATGGAATGGAATGGAATGGAATGGAATGGAATGCAATGGAATGGAATGGAATGGAATGGAATGGTATGGATTGGAATGGAATGGAATAGAATGGAATGGAATGGAATGGAATGGAATTCAATGGAATGGAATGGAATGGAATGGAATTCTATGGAATGGAATGGAGTGGAATCGAATGGAATCGAATGGAATCGAATGGAATGGAATGGAATAGAATGGAATCAACCCGAGTAGAACGGAACGGAACGCAACGGAACGGAACGGAACGGAACGGGATGGAACGGAACGGAATGGAATGGAATGGAACGGAATTCCATGGAATGGAATGGAATGGAATGGAATTCAATGGAATGGAATGGAATGGAATGGAATGGAATGGAATGGATTGGAATGGAATGGAATAGAATGGAATCAACCCGAGTAGAACGGAACGGAACACAACGGAACGGAACGGAACGCAACGGAACGGAACGGAACGGAACGGGACGGAACGGAACGGAATGGAATGGAATGGAACGGAATTCCATGGAATGGATTGGAATGGAATGGAATTCAATGGAATGGAATGGAATGGAATGGAATGGAATGGAATGGAATGGAATGGAATTCAATGGAATGGAATGGAATGGAATGGAATGGAATGGAATGGAATTCAATGGAATGGAATGGAATGGATTGGAATGGAATGGAATAGAATGGAATCATCCCGAGTAGAACGGAACGGAACACAACGGAACGGAACGGAACGCAACGGAACGGAACGGAACGGAACGGAACGGAATGGAATGGAATGGAACGGAATTCAATGGAATGGAATGGAATGGAATTCAATGGAATGGAATGGAATGGAATGGAATTCAATGGAATGGAATGGAACGGAATGGAATTCAATGGAATGGAATGGAATGGAATTCAATGGAATGGAATGGAATGGAATGGAATGGAATTCAATGGAATGGAATGGAGTGGAATGGAATGGAATCGAATGGAATTGAATGGAATCGAATGGAATCAAATGGGATCGAATGGAATGGAATGGAATAGAATGGAATCAACCCGAGTAGAACGGAATGGAATGGAATGGAATGGAATGGGATGGAATGGAATGGAATGGAATGGAATGGAATTCAATGGAATGGAATGGAATGGAATGGAATGGAATGGAATGGAATGGAATGGAATTCAATGGAATGGAATGGAACGGAATGGAATTCAATGGAATGGAATGGAATGGAATTCAATGGAATGGAATGGAATGGAATGGAATGGAATGGAATGGAATTCCATGGAATGGAGTGGAATGGAATGGAATGGAATCGAATGGAATGGAATGGAATGGAATGGAATGGAATGGAATGGAATGGAATGGAATGTACCAAAGTAGAACGGAATGGAATGGAATGGAATGGAATGGAATGGAATGGAATGGAATGGAATGGAATGGAATGGAATGTACCCGAGTAGAACGGAATGGAATGGAATGGAATGGATTGGAATGGAATGGAATGGAATGGAATGGAATGTAACCGAGTAGAACGGAATGGAATGTAATTCAATGGAATGTAACCGGATTGAACGGAACGGAATGGAATGGAATGGAATGGAATGGAATGGAATGGAATGGAATGGAATGGAATGGAATTGAGTGCAATGCAATGCAATGGAATGCAATGGAATGGAAAGGAATGGAATGGAATGGAATGGAATGGAATGGAATGGACACCAGTAGAATGGAATGGAATGGAATGGAATGGAATGGAATGGAATGGAATGGAATGGAATGGAATGGAATCTACCCGAGTAGAACGGAATGGAACGGAATGGAATGGAATGGAATGGACAGGAGCAGAACGGAATGGAATGCAATGGAATGGAATGGAATGTACCCGAGCAGAACGGAATGGAATGAAATGGAAATGGAAAGGGAATGGAAATGGAACGGGAATGGAAATGGAACGGGAACGGAAATAGAACGGGAATGGAAATGGAACGGGAACGGAAACGGAACGAGAAGGGAAATGGAACGGGAACGGAAACGGAACGGGAACGGAAATGGAACGGGAATGGTAACGGAACAGGAATGGAAATGGAACGGGAATGGAAAAGGAACGGGAATGGAAATGGATCGGGAATGGAAATGGAACGGGAATGGTAATGGAACGGGAATGGAAATGGAACGGGAATGGAAAAGAAACGGGAATGGAAATGGAACGGGAATGGAAATTGAATGGGAATGGAAATGGAATGGAATGGAATGGAATGGAATGTACCGGAGTGGAGTGGAGTGGAGTGGAGTAGAGTGCACTGGAACGGAATGGAATGGAATGGAATGGAATGGAACGGAACGGAATGTACCCGAGAAGCACGGAATGGAATGGAATGGAATGGAATGGAATGGAATGGAATGGAATGGAATGCAATGGAATGCAATGGAATGGAAAGGAATGGAATGGAATGGAATGGAATGGAATGGAATGGAATGGAATGGAATGGAATGGACAACAGTAGAATGGAATGGAATGGAATGGAATGGAATGGAATGGAATGGAATGGAATGGAATGGAATGGAATTCAATGGAATGGAATGGAATGGAATGGAATTCAATGGAATGGAATGGAATGGAATGGAATTCAATGGAATGGAATGGAATTCTATGGAATGGAATGGAGTGGAATCGAATGGAATCGAATGGAATCGAATGGAATGGAATGGAATAGAATGGAATCAACCCGAGTAGAACGGAACGGAACGCAACGGAACGGAACGGAACGGAACGGGACGGAACGGAACGGAATGGAATGGAATGGAACGGAATTCCATGGAATGGATTGGAATGGAATGGAATGGAATGGAATGGAATGGAATGGAATGGAATTCAATGGAATGGAATGGAATGGATTGGAATGGAATGGAATAGAATGGAATCAACCCGAGTAGAACGGAACGGAACAAAACGGAACGGAACGGAACGCAACGGAACGGAACGGAACCGAACGGAACGGAATGGAATGGAATGGAACGGAATTCAATGGAATGGAATGGAATGGAATGGAATTCTATGGAATGGAATGGAATGGAATGGAATGGAATGGAATTCCATGGAATGGAATGGAATGGAATGGAATGGAATGTAACCGAGTAGAACGGAACGGAATGGAATGGAATGGAATGGAATGGAATGGAATGCAATGGAATGGAATGGAATGGAATGGAATGGAATGGAATGGAATGGAATGGACAACAGTAGAATGGAATGGAATGGAATGGAATGGAATGGAATGGAATGGAATGGAATCTACCCGAGTAGAACGGAATGGAACGGAATGGAATGGAATGGAATGGACAGGAGCAGAACGGAATGGAATGCAATTGAATGGAATGGAATGTACCCGAGCAGAACGGAATGGAATGAAATGGAAATGGAAAGGGAATGGAAATGGAACGGGAATGGAAATGGAACGGGAACGGAAATGGAACGGGAATGGAAATGGAACGGGAACGGAAACGGAACGAGAACGGAAATGGAACGGGAACGGAAACGGAACGGGAACGGAAATGGAACGGGAATGGTAACGGAACGGGAATGGAAATGGAACGGGAATGGAAAAGGATCGGGAATGGAAATGGATCGGGAATGGAAATGGAACGGGAATGGTAATGGAACTGGAATGGAAATGGAACGGGAATGGAAAAGAAACGGGAATGGAAATGGAACGGGAATGGAAATGGAATGGGAATGGAAATGGAATGGAATGGAATGGAATTCAATGGAATGGAATGGAATGGAATGGAATGGAATGGAATGGAATTCAATGGAATGGAATGGAATGGAATGGAATGGAATGGAATGGAATGGAATGGAATGGAATTCAATGGAATGGAATGGAATGGATTGGAATGGAATGGAATAGAATGGAATCAACCCGAGTAGAACGGAACGGAACAAAACGGAACGGAACGGAACGCAACGGAACGGAACGGAACGGAACGGAACGGAATGGAATGGAATGGAACGGAATTCAATGGAATGGAATGGAATGGAATGGAATTCTATGGAATGGAATGGAATGGAATGGAATGGAATGGAACCGAGTAGAACGGAACGGAATGGAATGGAATGGAATGGAATGGAATGCAATGGAATGGAATGGAATGGAATGGAATGGAATGGAATGGAATGGAATGGACACCAGTAGAATGGAATGGAATGGAATGGAATGGAATGGAATGGAATGGAATGGAATGGAATGGAATGGAATGGAATCTACCCGAGTAGAACGGAATGGAACGGAATGGAATGGAATGGAATGGACAGGAGCAGAACGGAATGGAATGCAATGGAATGGAATGGAATGTACCCGAGCAGAACGGAATGGAATGAAATGGAAATGGAAAGGGAATGGAAATGGAACGGGAATGGAAATGGAACGGGAACGGAAATGGAACGGGAATGGAAATGGAACGGGAACGGAAACGGAACGAGAACGGAAATGGAACGGGAACGGAAACGGAACGGGAACGGAAATGGAACGGGAATGGTAACGGAACGGGAATGGAAATGGAACGGGAATGGAAAAGGAACGGGAATGGAAATGGATCGGGAATGGAAATGGAACGGGAATGGTAATGGAACTGGAATGGAAATGGAACGGGAATGGAAAAGAAACGGGAATGGAAATGGAACGGGAATGGAAATGGAATGGGAATGGAAATGGAATGGAATGGAATGGAATGGAATGGAATGGAATGTACCGGAGTGGAGTGGAGTGGAGTGGAGTGGAGTAGAGTGCACTGGAACGGAATGGAATGGAATGGAATGGAATGGAACGGAACGGAATGTACCCGAGAAGCACGGAATGGAATGGAATGGAATGGAATGGAATGGAATGGAATGGAATGTACCGGAGTGGAGTGGAGTGGAATGGAGTGGAGTGGAGTGGAGTGGAGTGGAATGGAATGGAATGGAATGGAATGGAATGGAATGGAATGCAATGGAATGCAATGGAATGGAAAGGAATGGAATGGAATGGAATGGAATGGAATGGAATGGAATGGACACCAGTAGAATGGAATGGAATGGAATGGAATGGAATGGAATGGAATGGAATGGAATGGAATGGAATTCAATGGAATGGAATGGAATGGAATGGAATGGAATGGAATGGAATGGAATGGAATTCAATGGAATGGAATGGAATGGAATGGAATTCTATGGAATGGAATGGAGTGGAATCGAATGGAATCGAATGGAATCGAATGGAATGGAATGGAATAGAATGGAATCAACCCTAGTAGAACGGAACGGAACGCAACGGAACGGAACGGAACGGAACGGGATGGAACGGAACGGAATGGAATGGAATGGAACGGAATTCCATGGAATGGAATGGAATGGAATGGAATTCAATGGAATGGAATGGAATGGAATGGAATGGAATGGAATGGAATGGTTTGGAATGGAATGGAATAGAATGGAATCAACCCGAGTAGAACGGAACGGAACACAACGGAACGGAACGGAACGCAACGGAACGGAACGGAACGGAACGGAACGGAATGGAATGGAATGGAACGGAATTCAATGGAATGGAATGGAATGGAATGGAATTCTATGGATTGGAATGGAATGGAATGGAATGGAATTCCATGGAATGGAATGGAATTGAATGGAATTCAATGGAATGGAATGGAATGGAATGGAATGGAATGGAATGGAATTCTATGGAATGGAATGGAGTGGAATCGAATGGAATCGAATGGAATCGAATGCAATCGAATGGGATCGAATGGACTGGAATGGAATAGAATGGAATCAACCCGAGTAGAACGGAGCGGAACGCAACGGAAGGGAACGGAACGGAACGGAACGGAACAGAATGGAATGGAGTGGAATGGAACGGAATTCAATGGAATGGAATGGAACGGAATGGAATTCAATGGAATGGAATGGAATGGAATGGAATGGAATGGAATGGAATGGAATGGAATGGAATTCAATGGAATGGAATGGAATGGAATGGAATGGAATGGAATTCCATGGAATGGAATGGAATGGAATGGAATGGAATGGAATGGAATGGAATGGATTGGAATGGAATGGAATTCAAATGGAATGGAATGGAATGGAATGGAATGGAATGGAATGGAATTCAAATGGAATGGAATGGAATGGAATGGAATGGAATGGAATGGAATGGAATGGAATGGAATTCAATGGAATGGAATGGAATGGAATGGAATTGAATGGAATGGAATGGAATTCAATGGAATGGAATGGAATGGAATGGAATGGAATGGAATGGAATTCAATGGAATGGAATGGAATGGATTGGAATGGAATGGAATAGAATGGAATGGAATGGAATGGAATGGAATTCAATGGAATGGAATGGAATGGAATGGAATTCTATGGAATGGAATGGAGTGGAATCGAATGGAATCGAATGGAATCGAATGGAATGGAATGGAATAGAATGGAATCAACCCGAGTAGAACGGAACGGAACGCAACGGAACGGAACGGAACGGAACGGGACGGAACGGAACGGAATGGAATGGAATGGAACGGAATTCCATGGAATGGATTGGAATGGAATGGAATTCTATGGAATGGAATGGAATGGAATGGAATGGAATGGAATGGAATGGAATGGAATTCAATGGAATGGAATGGAATGGAATGGAATGGAATGGAATGGAATGGAATTCAATGGAATGGAATGGAATGGATTGGAATGGAATGGAATAGAATGGAATCATCCCGAGTAGAACGGAACGGAACACAACGGAACGGAACGGAACGCAACGGAACGGAACGGAACGGAACGGAACGGAATGGAATGGAATGGAACGGAATTCAATGGAATGGAATGGAATGGAATGGAATTCTATGGAATGGAATGGAATGGAATGGAATGGAATGGAATTCCATGGAATGGAATGGAATGGAATGGAATTCCATGGAATGGAATGGAATGGAATGGAATGGAATGGAATGGAATTCAATGGAATGGAATGGAGTGGAATGGAATGGAATCGAATGGAATTGAATGGAATCGAATGGAATCAAATGGGATCGAATGGAATGGAATGGAATAGAATGGAATCAACCCTAGTAGAACGGAATGGAATGGAATGGAATGGAATGGGATGGAATGGAATGGAATGGAATGGAATGGAATGGAATTCAATGGAATGGAATTCAATGGAATGGAATGGAATGGAATGGAATGGAATGGAATGGAATGGAATGGAATTCAATGGAATGGAATGGAACGGAATGGAATTCAATGGAATGGAATGGAATGGAATGGAATGGAATGGAATGGAATGGAATGGAATTCCATGGAATGGAATGGAATGGAATGGAATTCCATGGAATGGAATGGAATGGAATTCCATGGAATGGAATGGAATGGAATGGAATTCTATGGAATGGAATGGAATGGAATCGAATGGAATGGAATGGAATGGAATGGAATGGAATGGAATGGAATAGAATGGAATCAACCTGAGTAGAATGGAATGGAATGGAATGGAATGGAATGGAATGGAATGGAATGGAATGGAATGGAATGCAATGTACCAAAGTAGAACGGAATGGAATGGAATGGAATGGAATGGAATGGAATGGAATGGAGTGGAATGGAATGGAATGTACACGAGTAGAACGGAATGGAATGGAATGGAATGGATTGGAATGGAATGGAATGGAATGGAATGGTATGTAACCGAGTAGAACGGAATGGAATGTAATTGAATGGAATGTAACCGAGTTGAACGGAACGGAATGGAATGGAATGGAATGGAATGGAATGGAATGGAATGGAATGGAATTGAGTGCAATGCAATGCAATGGAATGCAATGGAATGGAAAGGAATGGAATGGAATGGAATGGAATCTACCCGAGTAGAACGGAATGGAATGGAATTGAATGGAATGTAACCGAGTAGAACGGAACGGAATGGAATGGAATGGAATGGAATGGAATGCAATGGAATGGAATGGAATGGAATGGAATGGAATGGAATGGATTGGAATGGACACCAGTAGAATGGAATGGAATGGAATGGAATGGAATGGAATGGAATGGAATGGAATGGAATCTACCCGAGTAGAACGGAATGGAACGGAATGGAATGGAATGGAATGGACAGGAGCAGAACGGAATGGAATGCAATGGAATGGAATGGAATGTACCCGAGCAGAATGGAATGGAATGAAATGGAAATGGAAAGGGAATGGAAATGGAACGGGAATGGAAATGGAAAGGGAACGGAAATGGAACGGGAATGGAAATGGAACGGGAACGGAAACGGAACGAGAACGGAAATGGAACGGGAACGGAAACGGAACGGGAACGGAAATGGAACGGGAATGGTAACGGAACGGGAATGGAAATGGAACGGGAATGGAAATGGAACGGGAATGGAAATGGATCGGGAATGGAAATGGAACGGGAATGGTAATGGAACTGGAATGGAAATGGAACGGGAATGGAAAAGAAACGGGAATGGAAATGGAACGGGAATGGAAATGGAATGGGAATGGAAATGGAATGGAATGGAATGGAATGGAATGGAATGTACCGGAGTGGAGTGGAGTGGAGTGGAGTGGAGTAGAGTGCACTGGAACGGAATGGAATGGAATGGAATGGAATGGAATGGAACGGAACGGAATGTACCCGAGAAGCACGGAATGGAATGGAATGGAATGGAATGGAATGGAATGGAATGTACCGGAGTGGAGTGGAGTGGAATGGAGTGGAGTGGAGTGGAGTGGAGTGGAATGGAATGGAATGGAATGGAATGGAATGGAATGGAATGCAATGGAATGCAATGGAATGGAAAGGAATGGAATGGAATGGAATGGAATGGAATGGAATGGAATGGACACCAGTAGAATGGAATGGAATGGAATGGAATGGAATGGAATTCAATGGAATGGAATGGAATGGAATGGAATGGAATTCAATGGAATGGAATGGAATGGAATGGAATTCTATGGAATGGAGTGGAATCGAATGGAATCGAATGGAATCGAATGGAATGGAATGGAATAGAATGGAATCAACCCTAGTAGAACGGAACGGAACGCAACGGAACGGAACGGAACGGAACGGGATGGAACGGAACGGAATGGAATGGAATGGAACGGAATTCCATGGAATGGAATGGAATGGAATGGAATTCAATGGAATGGAATGGAATGGAATGGAATGGAATGGAATGGATTGGAATGGAATGGAATAGAATGGAATCAACCCGAGTAGAACGGAACGGAACACAACGGAACGGAACGGAACGCAACGGAATGGAACGGAACGGAACGGAACGGAATTGAATGGAATGGAACGGAATTCAATGGAATGGAATGGAATGGAATGGAATTCTATGGATTGGAATGGAATGGAATGGAATGGAATTCCATGGAATGGAATGGAATTGAATGGAATTCAATGGAATGGAATGGAATGGAATGGAATGGAATGGAATGGAATGGAATTCTATGGAATGGAATGGAGTGGAATCGAATGGAATCGAATGGAATCGAATGCAATCGAATGGGATCGAATGGACTGGAATGGAATAGAATGGAATCAACCCGAGTAGAACGGAGCGGAACGCAACGGAAGGGAACGGAACAGAACGGAACGGAACAGAATGGAATGGAGTGGAATGGAACGGAAATCAATGGAATGGAATGGAACGGAATGGAATTCAATGGAATGGAATGGAATGGAATGGAATGGAATGGAATGGAATGGAATGGAATGGAATTCAATGGAATGGAATGGAATGGAATGGAATGGAATGGAATTCCATGGAATGGAATGGAATGGAATGGAATGGAATGGAATGGAATGGAATGCAATGGAATGCAATGGAATGGAAAGGAATGGAATGGAATGCAATGGAATGGAATGGAATGGAATGGAATGGAATGGAATGGACAACAGTAGAATGGAATGGAATGGAATGGAATGGAATGGAATGGAATGGAATGGAATTCAATGGAATGGAATGGAATGGAATGGAATTCAATGGAATGGAATGGAATGGAATGGAATTCAATGGAATGGAATGGAATGGAATGGAATTCTATGGAATGGAATGGAATCGAATGGAATCGAATGGAATCGAATGGAATCGAATGGAATGGAATGGAATAGAATGGAATCAACCCGAGTAGAACGGAATGGAATGGAATGGAATGGAATGGAATCGAATCGAATCGAATGGAATCGAATGGAATGGAATGGAATAGAATGGAATCAACCCGAGTAGAATGGAATGGAATGGAATGGAAGGGAATGGAATGGAATGGAACGGAATGGAATACAAATGGAATGGAATGGAATGGAATGGAATGGAATTGAATGGAATGGAATGGAATTTAATGGAATGGAATGGAATGGAACGGAATCGAATTCTATGGAATGGAATGGAATGGAATTCAATGGAATGGAATGGAATGGAATGGAATGGAATGGAATGGAATGGAACGGAATTCAATGGAATGGAATGGAACGGAATGGAATTCTATGGAATGGAATGGAATGGAATGGAATGGAATTCAATGGAATGGAATGGAATGGAATGGAATTCAATGGAATGGAATGGAATGGAATGGAATTCAATGGAATGGAATGGAATGGAATCGAATGGAATCGAATGGAATCGAATGGAATCGAATGGAAAGGAATGGAATAGAATGGAATCAACCCGAGTAGAACGGAACGGAACGCAACGGAGCGGAACGGGACGGAACGGAACGGAATGGAATGGAATGGAACGGAATTCCATGGAATGGAATGGAATGGAATGGAATTCAATGGAATGGAATGGAATGGAATGGAATGGAATGGAATGGAAAGGAATTCAATGGAATGGAATGGAATGGAATGGAATGGAATGGAATGGAATGGAATGGAATGGAATGGAATGGAATGGAATGGAATGGATTGGAATGGAATGGAATAGAATGGAATCAACCCGAGTAGAACGGAACGGAACACAACGGAACGGAACGGAACGCAACGGAACGGAACGGAACGGAACGGAATGGAATGGAATGGAACGGAATTCAATGGAATGGAATGGAATGGAATGGAATTCTATGGATTGGAATGGAATGGAATGGAATGGAATTCCATGGAATGGAATGGAATGGAATGGAATTCAATGGAATGGAATGGAATGGAATGGAATGGAATGGAATGGAATGGAATGGAATTCTATGGAATGGAATGGAGTGGAATCGAATGGAATCGAATGGAATCGAATGCAATCAAATGGGATCGAATGGACTGGAATGGAATAGAATGGAATCAACCCGAGTAGAACGGAGCGGAACGCAACGGAAGGGAACGGAACAGAACGGAACAGAACGGAATGGAATGGAGTGGAATGGAACGGAATTCAATGGAATGGAATGGAACGGAATGGAATTCAATGGAATGGAATGGAATGGAATGGAATGGAATGGAATGGAATGGAATGGAATTCCATGGAATGGAATGGAATGGAATGGAATGGAATGGAATTCAATGGAATGGAATGGAATGGAATGGAATGGAATGGAATGGAATTCCATGGAATGGAATGGAATGGAATGGAATGGAATGGAATTCAATGGAATGGAATTCCATGGAATGGAATGGAATGGAATGGAATCGAATGGAATCGAATGGAATCGAATGGAATCGAATGGAATGGAATGGAATAGAATGCAATCAACCCGAGTAGAATGGAATGGAATGGAATGGAATGGAATGGAATGGAATGGAATGGAATGGAGTGGAATGGAATGGAATGGAATGGAACGGAATTCTATGGAATGGAATGGAATGGAATGGAATGGAATTGAGTGCAATGCAATGCAATGGAATGCAATGGAATGGAAAGGAATGGAATGGAATGGAATGGAATCTACCCGAGTAGAACGGAATGGAATGGAATTGAATGGAATGTAACCGAGTAGAACGGAACGGAATGGAATGGAATGGAATGGAATGGAATGCAATGGAATGGAATGGAATGGAATGGAATGGAATGGAATGGAATGGAATGGAATGGAATGGACACCAGTAGAATGGAATGGAATGGAATGGAATGGAATGGAATGGAATGGAATGGAATGGAATCTACCCGAATAGAACGGAATGGAACTAAATGGAATGGAATGGAATGGACAGGAGCAGAACGGAATGGAATGCAATGGAATGGAATGGAATGTACCCGAGCAGAACGGAATGGAATGAAATGGAAATGGAAAGGGAATGGAAATGGAACGGGAATGGAAATGGAACGGGAACGGAAATGGAACGGGAATGGAAATGGAACGGGAACGGAAACGGAACGAAAACGGAAATGGAACGGGAACGGAAACGGAACGGGAACGGAAATGGAACGGGAATGGTAACGGAACAGGAATGGAAATGGAACGGGAATGGAAAAGGAACGGGAATGGAAATGGATCGGGAATGGAAATGGAACGGGAATGGTAATGGAACGGGAATGGAAATGGAAGGGGAATGGAAAAGAAAAGGGAATGGAAATGGAACGGGAATGGAAATGGAATGGGAATGGAAATGGAATGGAATGGAATGGAATGGAATGGAATGGAATGTACCGGAGTGGAGTGGAGTGGAGTGGAGTAGAGTGCACTGGAAGGGAATGGAATGGAATGGAATGGAATGGAACGGAACGGAATGTACCCGAGAAGCACGGAATGGAATGGAATGGAATGGAATGGAATGGAATGGAATGTACCGGAGTGGAGTGGAGTGGAATGGAGTGGAGTGGAGTGGTGTGGAGTGGAATGGAATGGAATGGAATGGAATGGAATGGAATGGAATGCAATGGAATGCAATGGAATGGAAAGGAATGGAATGGAATGCAATGGAATGGAATGGAATGGAATGGAATGGAATGGAATGGACAACAGTAGAATGGAATGGAATGGAATGGAATGGAATGGAATGGAATTCAATGGAATGGAATGGAATGGAATGGAATTCAATGGAATGGAATGGAATGGAATGGAATTCAATGGAATGGAATGGAATGGAATGGAATTCTATGGAATGGAATGGAATCGAATGGAATCGAATGGAATCGAATGGAATCGAATGGAATGGAATGGAATAGAATGGAATCAACCCGAGTAGAACGGAATGGAATGGAATGGAATGGAATGGAATCGAATCGAATCGAATGGAATCGAATGGAATGGAATGGAATAGAATGGAATCAACCCGAGTAGAATGGAATGGAATGGAATGGAAGGGAATGGAATGGAATGGAACGGAATGGAATTCAAATGGAATGGAATGGAATGGAATGGAATGGAATTGAATGGAATGGAATGGAATTTAATGGAATGGAATGGAATGGAACGGAATGGAATTCTATGGAATGGAATGGAATGGAATTCAATGGAATGGAATGGAATGGAATGGAATGGAATGGAATGGAATGGAACGGAATTCAATGGAATGGAATGGAACGGAATGGAATTCTATGGAATGGAATGGAATGGAATGGAATGGAATTCAATGGAATGGAATGGAATGGAATGGAATGGAATGGAATTCAATGGAATGGAATGGAATGGAATGGAATTCAATGGAATGGAATGGAATGGAATCGAATGGAATCGAATGGAATCGAATGGAATCGAATGGAAAGGAATGGAATAGAATGGAATCAACCCGAGTAGAACGGAACGGAACGCAACGGAGCGGAACGGGACGGAACGGAACGGAATGGAATGGAATGGAACGGAATTCCATGGAATGGAATGGAATGGAATGGAATTCAATGGAATGGAATGGAATGGAATGGAATGGAATGGAATGGAATGGAATTCAATGGAATGGAATGGAATGGAATGGAATGGAATGGAATGGAATGGAATGGAATGGAATGGAATGGATTGGAATGGAATGGAATAGAATGGAATCAACCCGAGTAGAACGGAACGGAACACAACGGAACGGAACGGAACGCAACGGAACGGAACGGAACGGAACGGAATGGAATGGAATGGAACGGAATTCAATGGAATGGAATGGAATGGAATGGAATTCTATGGATTGGAATGGAATGGAATGGAATGGAATTCCATGGAATGGAATGGAATGGAATGGAATTCAATGGAATGGAATGGAATGGAATGGAATGGAATGGAATGGAATGGAATGGAATTCTATGGAATGGAATGGAGTGGAATCGAATGGAATCGAATGGAATCGAATGCAATCGAATGGGATCGAATGGACTGGAATGGAATAGAATGGAATCAACCCGAGTAGAACGGAGCGGAACGCAACGGAAGGGAACGGAACAGAACGGAACAGAACGGAATGGAATGGAGTGGAATGGAACGGAATTCAATGGAATGGAATGGAACGGAATGGAATTCAATGGAATGGAATGGAATGGAATGGAATGGAATGGAATGGAATGGAATTCCATGGAATGGAATGGAATGGAATGGAATGGAATGGAATGGAATTCAATGGAATGGAATGGAATGGAATGGAATGGAATTGAGTGCAATGCAATGCAATGGAATGCAATGGAATGGAAAGGAATGGAATGGAATGGAATGGAATCTACCCGAGTAGAACGGAATGGAATGGAATTGAATGGAATGTAACCGAGTAGAACGGAACGGAATGGAATGGAATGGAATGGAATGGAATGCAATGGAATGGAATGGAATGGAATGGAATGGAATGGAATGGAATGGAATGGAATGGAATGGACACCAGTAGAATGGAATGGAATGGAATGGAATGGAATGGAATGGAATGGAATGGAATGGAATCTACCCGAATAGAACGGAATGGAACTAAATGGAATGGAATGGAATGGACAGGAGCAGAACGGAATGGAATGCAATGGAATGGAATGGAATGTACCCGAGCAGAACGGAATGGAATGAAATGGAAATGGAAAGGGAATGGAAATGGAACGGGAATGGAAATGGAACGGGAACGGAAATGGAACGGGAATGGAAATGGAACGGGAACGGAAACGGAACGAAAACGGAAATGGAACGGGAACGGAAACGGAACGGGAACGGAAATGGAACGGGAATGGTAACGGAACAGGAATGGAAATGGAACGGGAATGGAAAAGGAACGGGAATGGAAATGGATCGGGAATGGAAATGGAACGGGAATGGTAATGGAACGGGAATGGAAATGGAAGGGGAATGGAAAAGAAACGGGAATGGAAATGGAACGGGAATGGAAATGGAATGGGAATGGAAATGGAATGGAATGGAATGGAATGGAATGGAATGGAATGTACCGGAGTGGAGTGGAGTGGAGTGGAGTAGAGTGCACTGGAAGGGAATGGAATGGAATGGAATGGAATGGAACGGAACGGAATGTACCCGAGAAGCACGGAATGGAATGGAATGGAATGGAATGGAATGGAATGGAATGTACCGGAGTGGAGTGGAGTGGAATGGAGTGGAGTGGAGTGGTGTGGAGTGGAATGGAATGGAATGGAATGGAATGGAATGGAATGGAATGCAATGGAATGCAATGGAATGGAAAGGAATGGAATGGAATGCAATGGAATGGAATGGAATGGAATGGAATGGAATGGACAACAGTAGAATGGAATGGAATGGAATGGAATGGAATGGAATGGAATGGAATGGAATTCAATGGAATGGAATGGAATGGAATGGAATTCAATGGAATGGAATGGAATGGAATGGAATTCAATGGAATGGAATGGAATGGAATGGAATTCTATGGAATGGAATGGAATCGAATGGAATCGAATGGAATCGAATGGAATCGAATGGAATGGAATGGAATAGAATGGAATCAACCCGAGTAGAACGGAATGGAATGGAATGGAATGGAATGGAATCGAATCGAATCGAATGGAATCGAATGGAATGGAATGGAATAGAATGGAATCAACCCGAGTAGAATGGAATGGAATGGAATGGAAGGGAATGGAATGGAATGGAACGGAATGGAATTCAAATGGAATGGAATGGAATGGAATGGAATGGAATTGAATGGAATGGAATGGAATTTAATGGAATGGAATGGAATGGAACGGAATGGAATTCTATGGAATGGAATGGAATGGAATTCAATGGAATGGAATGGAATGGAATGGAATGGAATGGAATGGAATGGAACGGAATTCAATGGAATGGAATGGAACGGAATGGAATTCTATGGAATGGAATGGAATGGAATGGAATGGAATTCAATGGAATGGAATGGAATGGAATGGAATTCAATGGAATGGAATGGAATGGAATGGAATTCAATGGAATGGAATGGAATGGAATCGAATGGAATCGAATGGAATCGAATGGAATCGAATGGAAAGGAATGGAATAGAATGGAATCAACCCGAGTAGAACGGAACGGAACGCAACGGAGCGGAACGGGACGGAACGGAACGGAATGGAATGGAATGGAACGGAATTCCATGGAATGGAATGGAATGGAATGGAATTCAATGGAATGGAATGGAATGGAATGGAATGGAATGGAATGGAATGGAATTCAATGGAATGGAATGGAATGGAATGGAATGGAATGGAATGGAATGGAATGGAATGGAATGGAATGGATTGGAATGGAATGGAATAGAATGGAATCAACCCGAGTAGAACGGAACGGAACACAACGGAACGGAACGGAACGCAACGGAACGGAACGGAACGGAACGGAATGGAATGGAATGGAACGGAATTCAATGGAATGGAATGGAATGGAATGGAATTCTATGGATTGGAATGGAATGGAATGGAATGGAATTCCATGGAATGGAATGGAATGGAATGGAATTCAATGGAATGGAATGGAATGGAATGGAATGGAATGGAATGGAATGGAATTCTATGGAATGGAATGGAGTGGAATCGAATGGAGTCGAATGGAATCGAATGCAATCGAATGGGATCGAATGGACTGGAATGGAATAGAATGGAATCAACCCGAGTAGAACGGAGCGGAACGCAACGGAAGGGAACGGAACAGAACGGAACAGAACGGAATGGAATGGAGTGGAATGGAACGGAATTCAATGGAATGGAATGGAACGGAATGGAATTCAATGGAATGGAATGGAATGGAATGGAATGGAATGGAATGGAATGGAATTCCATGGAATGGAATGGAATGGAATGGAATGGAATGGAATGGAATTCAATGGAATGGAATGGAATGGAATGGAATGGAATGGAATGGAATGGAATTCCATGGAATGGAATGGAATGGAATGGAATGGAATGGAATTCAATGGAATGGAATGGAATGGAATGGAATGGAATGGAATCGAATGGAATCGAATGGAATCGAATGGAATCGAATGGAATGGAATGGAATAGAATGCAATCAACCCGAGTAGAATGGAATGGAATGGAATGGAATGGAATGGAATGGAATGGAATGGAATGGAATGGAGTGGAATGGAATGGAATGGAATGGAACGGAATTCTATGGAATGGAATGGAATGGAATGGAATGGAATTGAGTGCAATGCAATGCAATGGAATGCAATGGAATGGAAAGGAATGGAATGGAATGGAATGGAATCTACCCGAGTAGAACGGAATGGAATGGAATTGAATGGAATGTAACCGAGTAGAACGGAACGGAATGGAATGGAATGGAATGGAATGGAATGCAATGGAATGGAATGGAATGGAATGGAATGGAATGGAATGGAATGGAATGGACACCAGTAGAATGGAATGGAATGGAATGGAATGGAATGGAATGGAATGGAATGGAATCTACCCGAATAGAACGGAATGGAACTAAATGGAATGGAATGGAATGGACAGGAGCAGAACGGAATGGAATGCAATGGAATGGAATGGAATGTACCCGAGCAGAACGGAATGGAATGAAATGGAAATGGAAAGGGAATGGAAATGGAACGGGAATGGAAATGGAACGGGAACGGAAATGGAACGGGAATGGAAATGGAACGGGAACGGAAACGGAACGAAAACGGAAATGGAACGGGAACGGAAACGGAACGGGAACGGAAATGGAACGGGAATGGTAACGGAACAGGAATGGAAATGGAACGGGAATGGAAAAGGAACGGGAATGGAAATGGATCGGGAATGGAAATGGAACGGGAATGGTAATGGAACGGGAATGGAAATGGAAGGGGAATGGAAAAGAAACGGGAATGGAAATGGAACGGGAATGGAAATGGAATGGGAATGGAAATGGAATGGAATGGAATGGAATGGAATGGAATGGAATGTACCGGAGTGGAGTGGAGTGGAGTGGAGTAGAGTGCACTGGAAGGGAATGGAATGGAATGGAATGGAATGGAACGGAACGGAATGTACCCGAGAAGCACGGAATGGAATGGAATGGAATGGAATGGAATGGAATGGAATGGAATGGAATGTACCGGAGTGGAGTGGAGTGGAATGGAGTGGAGTGGAGTGGTGTGGAGTGGAATGGAATGGAATGGAATGGAATGGAATGGAATGGAATGCAATGGAATGCAATGGAATGGAAAGGAATGGAATGGAATGCAATGGAATGGAATGGAATGGAATGGAATGGAATGGAATGGACAACAGTAGAATGGAATGGAATGGAATGGAATGGAATGGAATGGAATGGAATGGAATTCAATGGAATGGAATGGAATGGAATGGAATTCAATGGAATGGAATGGAATGGAATGGAATTCAATGGAATGGAATGGAATGGAATGGAATTCTATGTAATGGAATGGAGTGGAATCGAATGGAATCGAATGGAATGGAATGGAATGGAATGGAATAGAATGGAATCAACCCGAGTAGAACGGAACGGAACGCAACGGAACGGAACGGAACGGAACGGGACGGAACGGAACGGAATGGAATGGAATGGAACGGAATTCCATGGAATGGATTGGAATGGAATGGAATTCAATGGAATGGAATGGAATTCAATGGAATGGAATGGAATGGATTGGAATGGAATGGAATAGAATGGAATCATCCCGAGTAGAACGGAACGGAACACAACGGAATGGAACGGAACGCAACGGAACGGAACGGAACGGAACGGAACGGAATGGAATGGAATGGAACGGAATTCAATGGAATGGAATGGAATGGAATGGAATTCTATGGAATGGAATGGAATGGAATGGAATGGAATTCCATGGAATGGAATGGAATGGAATGGAATGGAATGGAATGGAATTCAATGGAATGGAATGGAGTGGAATGGAATGGAATCGAATGGAATTGAATGGAATCGAATGGAATCAAATGGGATCGAATGGAATGGAATGGAATAGAATGGAATCAACCCGAGTAGAACGGAATGGAATGGAATGGAATGGAATGGGATGGAATGGAATGGAATGGAATGGAATGGAATGGAATGGAATTCAATGGAATGGAATGGAATGGAATGGAATGGAATGGAATGGAATGGAATTCAATGGAATGGAATGGATTGGAATCGAATGGAATGGAATGTACCAAAGTAGAACGGAATGGAATGGAATGGAATGGAATGGAATGGAATGGAATGGAATGTACACGAGTAGAACGGAATGGAATGGAATTGAATGGATTGGAATGGAATGGAATGGAATGGAATGGAATGTAACCGAGTAGAACGGAATGGAATGTAATTGAATGGAATGTAACCGAGTTGAACGGAACGGAATGCAATGGAATGGAATGGAATGGAATGGAATGGAATGGAATTGAGTGCAATGCAATGCAATGGAATGCAATGGAATGGAATGGAATGGAATGGAATAGACACCAGTAGAATGGAATGGAATGGAATGGAATGGAATGGAATGGAATGGAATGGAATGGAATCTACCCGAGTAGAACGGAATGGAACGGAATGGAATGGAATGGAATGGACAGGAGCAGAACGGAATGGAATGCAATGGAATGGAATGGAATGTACCCGAGCAGAATGGAATGGAATGAAATGGAAATGGAAAGGGAATGGAAATGGAACGGGAATGGAAATGGAAAGGGAACGGAAATGCAACGGGAATGGAAATGGAACGGGAACGGAAACGGAACGAGAACGGAAATGGAACGGGAACGGAAACGGAACGGGAACGGAAATGGAACGGGAATGGTAACGGAACGGGAATGGAAATGGAACGGGAATGGAAATGGAACGGGAATGGAAATGGATCGGGAATGGAAATGGAACGGGAAAGGTAATGGAACTGGAAAGGAAATGGAACGGGAATGGAAAAGAAACGGGAATGGAAATGGAACGGGAATGGAAATGGAATGGGAATGGAAATGGAATGGAATGGAATGGAATGGAATGGAATGGAATGGAATGTACCGGAGTGGAGTGGAGTGGAGTGGAGTGGAGTAGAGTGCACTGAAACGGAATGGAATGGAATGGAATGGAATGGAATGGAACGGAACGGAATGTACCCGAGAAGCACGGAATGGAATGGAATGGAATGGAATGGAATGGAATGGAATGTACCGGAGTGGAGTGGAGTGGAATGGAGTGGAGTGGAGTGGAGTGGAGTGGAATGGAATGGAATGGAATGGAATGGAATGGAATGCAATGGAATGCAATGGAATGGAAAGGAAAGGAATGGAATGGAATGGAATGGAATGGAATGGAATGGACACCAGTAGAATGGAATGGAATGGAATGGAATGGAATGGAATGGAATGGAATGGAATTCAATGGAATGGAATGGAATGGAATGGAATTCAATGGAATGGAATGGAATGGAATGGAATTCAATGGAATGGAATGGAATGGAATGGAATTCAATAGAATGGAATGGAATGGAATGGAATGGAATGGAATGGAATGGAGTGGAATCGAATGGAATCGAATGGAATCGAATGGAATGGAATGGAATAGAATGGAATCAACCCGAGTAGAACGGAACGGAACGCAACGGAACGGAACGGAACGGAACGGGACGGAACGGAACGGAATGGAATGGAATGGAACGGAATTCCATGGAATGGAATGGAATGGAATGGAATTCAATGGAATGGAATGGAATGGAATGGAATGGAATGGAATGGAATGGAATTCAATGGAATGGAATGGAATGGATTGGAATGGAATGGAATAGAATGGAATCAACACGAGTAGAACGGAACGGAACACAACGGAACGGTACGGAACGCAACGGAACGGAACGGAACGGAACGGAAAGGAATGGAATGGAATGGAACGGAATTCAATGGAATGGAATGGAATAGAATGGAATTCTATGGATTGGAATGGAATGGAATGGAATGGAATTCCATGGAATGGAATGGAATGGAATGGAATTCAATGGAATGGAATGGAATGGAATGGAATGGAATGGAATGGAATGGAATGGAATGGAATTGTATGGAATGGAATGGAGTGGAATCGAATGGAATCGAACGGAATCGAATGCAATCGAATGGGATCGAATGGACTGGAATGGAATAGAATGGAATCAACCCGAGTAGAACGGAGCGGAACGCAATGGAAGGGAACGGAACGGAACGGAACGGAATGGAATGGAGTGGAATGGAACGGAATTCAATGAAATGGAATGGAACGGAATGGAATTCTATGGAATGGAATGGAATGGAATGGAATGGAATGGAATGGAATGGAATGGAATGGAATTCAATGGAATGGAATGGAATGGAATGGAATGGAATTCAATGGAATGGAATGGAATGGAATGGAATGGAATGGAATGGAATGGAATGGATTGGAATGGAATGGAATTCAAATGGAATGGAATGGAATGGAATGGAATGGAATGGAATGGAATTCAAATGGAATGGAATGGAATGGAATGGAATGGAATGGAATGGAATGGAATGCAATGGAATGGAATGGAATGGAATGGAATGGAATTCAATGGAATGGAATGGAATGGAATCGAATGGAATCGAGTGGAATCGAATGGAATGGAATGGAATAGAATGCAATCAACCCGAGTAGAATGGAATGGAATGGAATGGAATGGAATGGAATGGAATGGAATGGAATAGAATGGAATGGAATGGAATGGAATGGAATTCAAATGGAATGGAATGGAATGGAATGGAATGGAATTCCATGGAATGGAATGGAATGGAATGGAATGGAATGGAATTCAATGGAATGGAATGGAATGGAATGGAATGGAATGGAATGGAATCGAATGGAATCGAATGGAATCGAATGGAATCGAATGGAATGGAATGGAATAGAATGCAATCAACCCGAGTAGAATGGAATGGAATGGAATGGAATGGAATGGAATGGAATGGAATGGAATGGAGTGGAATGGAATGGAATGGAATGGAACGGAATTCTATGGAATGGAATGGAATGGAATGGAATGGAATGGAATTGAGTGCAATGCAATGCAATGGAATGCAATGGAATGGAAAGGAATGGAATGGAATGGAATGGAATCTACCCGAGTAGAACGGAATGGAATGGAATTGAATGGAATGTAACCGAGTAGAACGGAACGGAATGGAATGGAATGGAATGGAATGGAATGCAATGGAATGGAATGGAATGGAATGGAATGGAATGGAATGGAATGGAATGGAATGGACACCAGTAGAATGGAATGGAATGGAATGGAATGGAATGGAATGGAATGGAATGGAATGGAATCTACCCGAATAGAACGGAATGGAACTAAATGGAATGGAATGGAATGGACAGGAGCAGAACGGAATGGAATGCAATGGAATGGAATGGAATGTACCCGAGCAGAACGGAATGGAATGAAATGGAAATGGAAAGGGAATGGAAATGGAACGGGAATGGAAATGGAACGGGAACGGAAATGGAACGGGAATGGAAATGGTACGGGAACGGAAACGGAACGAAAACGGAAATGGAACGGGAACGGAAACGGAACGGGAACGGAAATGGAACGGGAATGGTAACGGAACAGGAATGGAAATGGAACGGGAATGGAAAAGGAACGGGAATGGAAATGGATCGGGAATGGAAATGGAACGGGAATGGTAATGGAACGGGAATGGAAATGGAAGGGGAATGGAAAAGAAACGGGAATGGAAATGGAACGGGAATGGAAATGGAATGGGAATGGAAATGGAATGGAATGGAATGGAATGGAATGGAATGGAATGTACCGGAGTGGAGTGGAGTGGAGTGGAGTAGAGTGCACTGGAAGGGAATGGAATGGAATGGAATGGAATGGAACGGAACGGAATGTACCCGAGAAGCACGGAATGGAATGGAATGGAATGGAATGGAATGGAATGGAATGGAATGTACCGGAGTGGAGTGGAGTGGAATGGAGTGGAGTGGAGTGGTGTGGAGTGGAATGGAATGGAATGGAATGGAATGGAATGGAATGGAATGCAATGGAATGCAATGGAATGGAAAGGAATGGAATGGAATGCAATGGAATGGAATGGAATGGAATGGAATGGAATGGAATGGACAACAGTAGAATGGAATGGAATGGAATGGAATGGAATGGAATGGAATGGAATGGAATGGAATGGAATTCAATGGAATGGAATGGAATGGAATGGAATTCAATGGAATGGAATGGAATGGAATGGAATTCAATGGAATGGAATGGAATGGAATGGAATTCTATGGAATGGAATGGAATCGAATGGAATCGAATGGAATCGAATGGAATCGAATGGAATGGAATGGAATAGAATGGAATCAACCCGAGTAGAACGGAATGGAATGGAATGGAATGGAATGGAATCGAATCGAATCGAATGGAATCGAATGGAATGGAATGGAATAGAATGGAATCAACCCGAGTAGAATGGAATGGAATGGAATGGAAGGGAATGGAATGGAATGGAACGGAATGGAATTCAAATGGAATGGAATGGAATGGAATGGAATGGAATTGAATGGAAAGGAATGGAATTTAATGGAATGGAATGGAATGGAACGGAATGGAATTCTATGGAATGGAATGGAATGGAATTCAATGGAATGGAATGGAATGGAATGGAATGGAATGGAATGGAATGGAATGGAACGGAATTCAATGGAATGGAATGGAACGGAATGGAATTCTATGGAATGGAATGGAATGGAATGGAATGGAATTCAATGGAATGGAATGGAATGGAATGGAATGGAATGGAATTCAATGGAATGGAATGGAATGGAATGGAATTCAATGGAATGGAATGGAATGGAATCGAATGGAATCGAATGGAATCGAATGGAATCGAATGGAAAGGAATGGAATAGAATGGAATCAACCCGAGTAGAACGGAACGGAACGCAACGGAGCGGAACGGGACGGAACGGAACGGAATGGAATGGAATGGAACGGAATTCCATGGAATGGAATGGAATGGAATGGAATTCAATGGAATGGAATGGAATGGAATGGAATGGAATGGAATGGAATTCAATGGAATGGAATGGAATGGAATGGAATGGAATGGAATGGAATGGAATGGAATGGAATGGAATGGAATGGAATGGATTGGAATGGAATGGAATAGAATGGAATCAACCCGAGTAGAACGGAACGGAACACAACGGAACGGAACGGAACGCAACGGAACGGAACGGAACGGAACGGAATGGAATGGAATGGAACGGAATTCAATGGAATGGAATGGAATGGAATGGAATTCTATGGATTGGAATGGAATGGAATGGAATGGAATTCCATGGAATGGAATGGAATGGAATGGAATTCAATGGAATGGAATGGAATGGAATGGAATGGAATGGAATGGAATGGAATTCTATGGAATGGAATGGAGTGGAATCGAATGGAATCGAATGGAATCGAATGCAATCGAATGGGATCGAATGGACTGGAATGGAATAGAATGGAATCAACCCGAGTAGAACGGAGCGGAACGCAACGGAAGGGAACGGAACAGAACGGAACAGAACGGAATGGAATGGAGTGGAATGGAACGGAATTCAATGGAATGGAATGGAACGGAATGGAATTCAATGGAATGGAATGGAATGGAATGGAATGGAATGGAATGGAATGGAATTCCATGGAATGGAATGGAATGGAATGGAATGGAATGGAATGGAATTCAATGGAATGGAATGGAATGGAATGGAATGGAATGGAATGGAATTCCATGGAATGGAATGGAATGGAATGGAATGGAATGGAATTCAATGGAATGGAATGGAATGGAATGGAATGGAATGGAATGGAATCGAATGGAATCGAATGGAATCGAATGGAATCGAATGGAATGGAATGGAATAGAATGCAATCAACCCGAGTAGAATGGAATGGAATGGAATGGAATGGAATGGAATGGAATGGAATGGAATGGAGTGGAATGGAATGGAATGGAATGGAACGGAATTCTATGGAATGGAATGGAATGGAATGGAATGGAATTGAGTGCAATGCAATGCAATGGAATGCAATGGAATGGAAAGGAATGGAATGGAATGGAATGGAATCTACCCGAGTAGAACGGAATGGAATGGAATTGAATGGAATGTAACCGAGTAGAACGGAACGGAATGGAATGGAATGGAATGGAATGGAATGCAATGGAATGGAATGGAATGGAATGGAATGGAATGGAATGGAATGGAATGGAATGGACACCAGTAGAATGGAATGGAATGGAATGGAATGGAATGGAATGGAATGGAATGGAATGGAATGGAATCTACCCGAATAGAACGGAATGGAACTAAATGGAATGGAATGGAATGGACAGGAGCAGAACGGAATGGAATGCAATGGAATGGAATGGAATGTACCCGAGCAGAACGGAATGGAATGAAATGGAAATGGAAAGGGAATGGAAATGGAACGGGAATGGAAATGGAACGGGAACGGAAATGGAACGGGAATGGAAATGGAACGGGAACGGAAACGGAACGAAAACGGAAATGGAACGGGAACGGAAACGGAACGGGAACGGAAATGGAACGGGAATGGTAACGGAACAGGAATGGAAATGGAACGGGAATGGAAAAGGAACGGGAATGGAAATGGATCGGGAATGGAAATGGAACGGGAATGGTAATGGAACGGGAATGGAAATGGAAGGGGAATGGAAAAGAAACGGGAATGGAAATGGAACGGGAATGGAAATGGAATGGGAATGGAAATGGAATGGAATGGAATGGAATGGAATGGAATGGAATGTACCGGAGTGGAGTGGAGTGGAGTGGAGTAGAGTGCACTGGAAGGGAATGGAATGGAATGGAATGGAATGGAACGGAACGGAATGTACCCGAGAAGCACGGAATGGAATGGAATGGAATGGAATGGAATGGAATGGAATGTACCGGAGTGGAGTGGAGTGGAATGGAGTGGAGTGGAGTGGTGTGGAGTGGAATGGAATGGAATGGAATGGAATGGAATGGAATGGAATGCAATGGAATGCAATGGAATGGAAAGGAATGGAATGGAATGCAATGGAATGGAATGGAATGGAATGGAATGGAATGGAATGGACAACAGTAGAATGGAATGGAATGGAATGGAATGGAATGGAATGGAATGGAATGGAATTCAATGGAATGGAATGGAATGGAATGGAATTCAATGGAATGGAATGGAATGGAATGGAATTCAATGGAATGGAATGGAATGGAATGGAATTCTATGGAATGGAATGGAATCGAATGGAATCGAATGGAATCGAATGGAATCGAATGGAATGGAATGGAATAGAATGGAATCAACCCGAGTAGAACGGAATGGAATGGAATGGAATGGAATGGAATCGAATCGAATCGAATGGAATCGAATGGAATGGAATGGAATAGAATGGAATCAACCCGAGTAGAATGCAATGGAATGGAATGGAAGGGAATGGAATGGAATGGAACGGAATGGAATTCAAATGGAATGGAATGGAATGGAATGGAATGGAATTGAATGGAATGGAATGGAATTTAATGGAATGGAATGGAATGGAACGGAATGGAATTCTATGGAATGGAATGGAATGGAATTCAATGGAATGGAATGGAATGGAATGGAATGGAATGGAATGGAATGGAACGGAATTCAATGGAATGGAATGGAACGGAATGGAATTCTATGGAATGGAATGGAATGGAATGGAATGGAATTCAATGGAATGGAATGGAATGGAATGGAATGGAATGGAATTCAATGGAATGGAATGGAATGGAATGGAATTCAATGGAATGGAATGGAATGGAATCGAATGGAATCGAATGGAATCGAATGGAATCGAATGGAAAGGAATGGAATAGAATGGAATCAACCCGAGTAGAACGGAACGGAACGCAACGGAGCGGAACGGGACGGAACGGAACGGAATGGAATGGAATGGAACGGAATTCCATGGAATGGAATGGAATGGAATGGAATTCAATGGAATGGAATGGAATGGAATGGAATGGAATGGAATGGAATGGAATTCAATGGAATGGAATGGAATGGAATGGAATGGAATGGAATGGAATGGAATGGAATGGAATGGAATGGAATGGATTGGAATGGAATGGAATAGAATGGAATCAACCCGAGTAGAACGGAACGGAACACAACGGAACGGAACGGAACGCAACGGAACGGAACGGAACGGAACGGAATGGAATGGAATGGAACGGAATTCAATGGAATGGAATGGAATGGAATGGAATTCTATGGATTGGAATGGAATGGAATGGAATGGAATTCCATGGAATGGAATGGAATGGAATGGAATTCAATGGAATGGAATGGAATGGAATGGAATGGAATGGAATGGAATGGAATGGAATTCTATGGAATGGAATGGAGTGGAATCGAATGGAATCGAATGGAATCGAATGCAATCGAATGGGATCGAATGGACTGGAATGGAATAGAATGGAATCAACCCGAGTAGAACGGAGCGGAACGCAACGGAAGGGAACGGAACAGAACGGAACAGAACGGAATGGAATGGAGTGGAATGGAACGGAATTCAATGGAATGGAATGGAACGGAATGGAATTCAATGGAATGGAATGGAATGGAATGGAATGGAATGGAATGGAATGGAATTCCATGGAATGGAATGGAATGGAATGGAATGGAATGGAATGGAATTCAATGGAATGGAATGGAATGGAATGGAATGGAATTGAGTGCAATGCAATGCAATGGAATGCAATGGAATGGAAAGGAATGGAATGGAATGGAATGGAATCTACCCGAGTAGAACGGAATGGAATGGAATTGAATGGAATGTAACCGAGTAGAACGGAACGGAATGGAATGGAATGGAATGGAATGGAATGCAATGGAATGGAATGGAATGGAATGGAATGGAATGGAATGGAATGGAATGGAATGGAATGGACACCAGTAGAATGGAATGGAATGGAATGGAATGGAATGGAATGGAATGGAATGGAATGGAATCTACCCGAATAGAACGGAATGGAACTAAATGGAATGGAATGGAATGGACAGGAGCAGAACGGAATGGAATGCAATGGAATGGAATGGAATGTACCCGAGCAGAACGGAATGGAATGAAATGGAAATGGAAAGGGAATGGAAATGGAACGGGAATGGAAATGGAACGGGAACGGAAATGGAACGGGAATGGAAATGGAACGGGAACGGAAACGGAACGAAAACGGAAATGGAACGGGAACGGAAACGGAACGGGAACGGAAATGGAACGGGAATGGTAACGGAACAGGAATGGAAATGGAACGGGAATGGAAAAGGAACGGGAATGGAAATGGATCGGGAATGGAAATGGAACGGGAATGGTAATGGAACGGGAATGGAAATGGAAGGGGAATGGAAAAGAAACGGGAATGGAAATGGAACGGGAATGGAAATGGAATGGGAATGGAAATGGAATGGAATGGAATGGAATGGAATGGAATGGAATGTACCGGAGTGGAGTGGAGTGGAGTGGAGTAGAGTGCACTGGAAGGGAATGGAATGGAATGGAATGGAATGGAACGGAACGGAATGTACCCGAGAAGCACGGAATGGAATGGAATGGAATGGAATGGAATGGAATGGAATGTACCGGAGTGGAGTGGAGTGGAATGGAGTGGAGTGGAGTGGTGTGGAGTGGAATGGAATGGAATGGAATGGAATGGAATGGAATGGAATGCAATGGAATGCAATGGAATGGAAAGGAATGGAATGGAATGCAATGGAATGGAATGGAATGGAATGGAATGGAATGGAATGGAATGGAATGGACAACAGTAGAATGGAATGGAATGGAATGGAATGGAATGGAATGGAATGGAATTCAATGGAATGGAATGGAATGGAATGGAATTCAATGGAATGGAATGGAATGGAATGGAATTCAATGGAATGGAATGGAATGGAATGGAATTCTATGGAATGGAATGGAATCGAATGGAATCGAATGGAATCGAATGGAATCGAATGGAATGGAATGGAATAGAATGGAATCAACCCGAGTAGAACGGAATGGAATGGAATGGAATGGAATGGAATCGAATCGAATCGAATGGAATCGAATGGAATGGAATGGAATAGAATGGAATCAACCCGAGTAGAATGGAATGGAATGGAATGGAAGGGAATGGAATGGAATGGAACGGAATGGAATTCAAATGGAATGGAATGGAATGGAATGGAATGGAATGGAATTGAATGGAATGGAATGGAATTTAATGGAATGGAATGGAATGGAACGGAATGGAATTCTATGGAATGGAATGGAATGGAATTCAATGGAATGGAATGGAATGGAATGGAATGGAATGGAATGGAATGGAACGGAATTCAATGGAATGGAATGGAACGGAATGGAATTCTATGGAATGGAATGGAATGGAATGGAATGGAATTCAATGGAATGGAATGGAATGGAATGGAATTCAATGGAATGGAATGGAATGGAATGGAATTCAATGGAATGGAATGGAATGGAATCGAATGGAATCGAATGGAATCGAATGGAATCGAATGGAAAGGAATGGAATAGAATGGAATCAACCCGAGTAGAACGGAACGGAACGCAACGGAGCGGAACGGGACGGAACGGAACGGAATGGAATGGAATGGAACGGAATTCCATGGAATGGAATGGAATGGAATGGAATTCAATGGAATGGAATGGAATGGAATGGAATGGAATGGAATGGAATGGAATTCAATGGAATGGAATGGAATGGAATGGAATGGAATGGAATGGAATGGAATGGAATGGAATGGAATGGATTGGAATGGAATGGAATAGAATGGAATCAACCCGAGTAGAACGGAACGGAACACAACGGAACGGAACGGAACGCAACGGAACGGAACGGAACGGAACGGAATGGAATGGAATGGAACGGAATTCAATGGAATGGAATGGAATGGAATGGAATTCTATGGATTGGAATGGAATGGAATGGAATGGAATTCCATGGAATGGAATGGAATGGAATGGAATTCAATGGAATGGAATGGAATGGAATGGAATGGAATGGAATGGAATGGAATTCTATGGAATGGAATGGAGTGGAATCGAATGGAATCGAATGGAATCGAATGCAATCGAATGGGATCGAATGGACTGGAATGGAATAGAATGGAATCAACCCGAGTAGAACGGAGCGGAACGCAACGGAAGGGAACGGAACAGAACGGAACAGAACGGAATGGAATGGAGTGGAATGGAACGGAATTCAATGGAATGGAATGGAACGGAATGGAATTCAATGGAATGGAATGGAATGGAATGGAATGGAATGGAATGGAATGGAATTCCATGGAATGGAATGGAATGGAATGGAATGGAATGGAATGGAATTCAATGGAATGGAATGGAATGGAATGGAATGGAATGGAATGGAATTCCATGGAATGGAATGGAATGGAATGGAATGGAATGGAATGGAATTCAATGGAATGGAATGGAATGGAATGGAATGGAATGGAATGGAATCGAATGGAATCGAATGGAATCGAATGGAATGGAATGGAATAGAATGCAATCAACCCGAGTAGAATGGAATGGAATGGAATGGAATGGAATGGAATGGAATGGAATGGAATGGAATGGAGTGGAATGGAATGGAATGGAATGGAACGGAATTCTATGGAATGGAATGGAATGGAATGGAATGGAATTGAGTGCAATGCAATGCAATGGAATGCAATGGAATGGAAAGGAATGGAATGGAATGGAATGGAATCTACCCGAGTAGAACGGAATGGAATGGAATTGAATGGAATGTAACCGAGTAGAACGGAACGGAATGGAATGGAATGGAATGGAATGGAATGCAATGGAATGGAATGGAATGGAATGGAATGGAATGGAATGGAATGGAATGGAATGGAATGGACACCAGTAGAATGGAATGGAATGGAATGGAATGGAATGGAATGGAATGGAATGGAATCTACCCGAATAGAACGGAATGGAACTAAATGGAATGGAATGGAATGGACAGGAGCAGAACGGAATGGAATGCAATGGAATGGAATGGAATGTACCCGAGCAGAACGGAATGGAATGAAATGGAAATGGAAAGGGAATGGAAATGGAACGGGAATGGAAATGGAACGGGAACGGAAATGGAACGGGAATGGAAATGGAACGGGAACGGAAACGGAACGAAAACGGAAATGGAACGGGAACGGAAACGGAACGGGAACGGAAATGGAACGGGAATGGTAACGGAACAGGAATGGAAATGGAACGGGAATGGAAAAGGAACGGGAATGGAAATGGATCGGGAATGGAAATGGAACGGGAATGGTAATGGAACGGGAATGGAAATGGAAGGGGAATGGAAAAGAAACGGGAATGGAAATGGAACGGGAATGGAAATGGAATGGGAATGGAAATGGAATGGAATGGAATGGAATGGAATGGAATGGAATGTACCGGAGTGGAGTGGAGTGGAGTGGAGTAGAGTGCACTGGAAGGGAATGGAATGGAATGGAATGGAATGGAACGGAACGGAATGTACCCGAGAAGCACGGAATGGAATGGAATGGAATGGAATGGAATGGAATGGAATGTACCGGAGTGGAGTGGAGTGGAATGGAGTGGAGTGGAGTGGTGTGGAGTGGAATGGAATGGAATGGAATGGAATGGAATGGAATGGAATGCAATGGAATGCAATGGAATGGAAAGGAATGGAATGGAATGCAATGGAATGGAATGGAATGGAATGGAATGGAATGGAATGGACAACAGTAGAATGGAATGGAATGGAATGGAATGGAATGGAATGGAATGGAATGGAATGGAATTCAATGGAATGGAATGGAATGGAATGGAATTCAATGGAATGGAATGGAATGGAATGGAATTCAATGGAATGGAATGGAATGGAATGGAATTCTATGGAATGGAATGGAATCGAATGGAATCGAATGGAATCGAATGGAATCGAATGGAATGGAATGGAATAGAATGGAATCAACCCGAGTAGAACGGAATGGAATGGAATGGAATGGAATGGAATCGAATCGAATCGAATGGAATCGAATGGAATGGAATGGAATAGAATGGAATCAACCCGAGTAGAATGGAATGGAATGGAATGGAAGGGAATGGAATGGAATGGAACGGAATGGAATTCAAATGGAATGGAATGGAATGGAATGGAATGGAATTGAATGGAATGGAATGGAATTTAATGGAATGGAATGGAATGGAACAGAATGGAATTCTATGGAATGGAATGGAATGGAATTCAATGGAATGGAATGGAATGGAATGGAATGGAATGGAATGGAATGGAATTGAACGGAATTCAATGGAATGGAATGGAACGGAATGGAATTCTATGGAATGGAATGGAATGGAATGGAATGGAATTCAATGGAATGGAATGGAATGGAATGGAATGGAATGGAATTCAATGGAATGGAATGGAATGGAATGGAATTCAATGGAATGGAATGGAATGGAATCGAATGGAATCGAATGGAATCGAATGGAATCGAATGGAAAGGAATGGAATAGAATGGAATCAACCCGAGTAGAACGGAACGGAACGCAACGGAGCGGAACGGGACGGAACGGAACGGAATGGAATGGAATGGAACGGAATTCCATGGAATGGAATGGAATGGAATGGAATTCAATGGAATGGAATGGAATGGAATGGAATGGAATGGAATGGAATTCAATGGAATGGAATGGAATGGAATGGAATGGAATGGAATGGAATGGAATGGAATGGAATGGAATGGAATGGATTGGAATGGAATGGAATAGAATGGAATCAACCCGAGTAGAACGGAACGGAACACAACGGAACGGAACGGAACGCAACGGAACGGAACGGAACGGAACGGAATGGAATGGAATGGAACGGAATTCAATGGAATGGAATGGAATGGAATGGAATTCTATGGATTGGAATGGAATGGAATGGAATGGAATTCCATGGAATGGAATGGAATGGAATGGAATTCAATGGAATGGAATGGAATGGAATGGAATGGAATGGAATGGAATGGAATTCTATGGAATGGAATGGAGTGGAATCGAATGGAATCGAATGGAATCGAATGCAATCGAATGGGATCGAATGGACTGGAATGGAATAGAATGGAATCAACCCGAGTAGAACGGAGCGGAACGCAACGGAAGGGAACGGAACAGAACGGAACAGAACGGAATGGAATGGAGTGGAATGGAACGGAATTCAATGGAATGGAATGGAACGGAATGGAATTCAATGGAATGGAATGGAATGGAATGGAATGGAATGGAATGGAATGGAATTCCATGGAATGGAATGGAATGGAATGGAATGGAATTCAATGGAATGGAATGGAATGGAATGGAATGGAATGGAATGGAATTCCATGGAATGGAATGGAATGGAATGGAATGGAATGGAATTCAATGGAATGGAATGGAATGGAATGGAATGGAATGGAATGGAATCGAATGGAATCGAATGGAATCGAATGGAATCGAATGGAATGGAATGGAATAGAATGCAATCAACCCGAGTAGAATGGAATGGAATGGAATGGAATGGAATGGAATGGAATGGAATGGAATGGAGTGGAATGGAATGGAATGGAATGGAACGGAATTCTATGGAATGGAATGGAATGGAATGGAATGGAATTGAGTGCAATGCAATGCAATGGAATGCAATGGAATGGAAAGGAATGGAATGGAATGGAATGGAATCTACCCGAGTAGAACGGAATGGAATGGAATTGAATGGAATGTAACCGAGTAGAACGGAACGGAATGGAATGGAATGGAATGGAATGGAATGCAATGGAATGGAATGGAATGGAATGGAATGGAATGGAATGGAATGGAATGGAATGGAATGGACACCAGTAGAATGGAATGGAATGGAATGGAATGGAATGGAATGTAATGGAATGGAATGGAATCTACCCGAATAGAACGGAATGGAACTAAATGGAATGGAATGGAATGGACAGGAGCAGAACGGAATGGAATGCAATGGAATGGAATGGAATGTACCCGAGCAGAACGGAATGGAATGAAATGGAAATGGAAAGGGAATGGAAATGGAACGGGAATGGAAATGGAACGGGAACGGAAATGGAACGGGAATGGAAATGGAACGGGAACGGAAACGGAACGAAAACGGAAATGGAACGGGAACGGAAACGGAACGGGAACGGAAATGGAACGGGAATGGTAACGGAACAGGAATGGAAATGGAACGGGAATGGAAAAGGAACGGGAATGGAAATGGATCGGGAATGGAAATGGAACGGGAATGGTAATGGAACGGGAATGGAAATGGAAGGGGAATGGAAAAGAAACGGGAA
Organism: Gorilla gorilla gorilla; assembly: GCF_029281585.2. Lineage (NCBI taxonomy): Eukaryota > Metazoa > Chordata > Mammalia > Primates > Hominidae > Gorilla > Gorilla gorilla. The sequence goes on from NC_073236.2 coordinate 7,845,278, forward strand.
TGGAAATGGAACGGGAATGGAAATGGAATGGGAATGGAAATGGAATGGAATGGAATGGAATGGAATGGAATGGAATGTACCGGAGTGGAGTGGAGTGGAGTGGAGTAGAGTGCACTGGAAGGGAATGGAATGGAATGGAATGGAATGGAACGGAACGGAATGTACCCGAGAAGCACGGAATGGAATGGAATGGAATGGAATGGAATGGAATGGAATGGAATGGAATGTACCGGAGTGGAGTGGAGTGGAATGGAGTGGAGTGGAGTGGTGTGGAGTGGAATGGAATGGAATGGAATGGAATGGAATGGAATGGAATGCAATGGAATGCAATGGAATGGAAAGGAATGGAATGGAATGCAATGGAATGGAATGGAATGGAATGGAATGGAATGGAATGGACAACAGTAGAATGGAATGGAATGGAATGGAATGGAATGGAATGGAATGGAATGGAATTCAATGGAATGGAATGGAATGGAATGGAATTCAATGGAATGGAATGGAATGGAATGGAATTCAATGGAATGGAATGGAATGGAATGGAATTCTATGTAATGGAATGGAGTGGAATCGAATGGAATCGAATGGAATCGAATGGAATGGAATGGAATAGAATGGAATCAACCCGAGTAGAACGGAACGGAACGCAACGGAACGGAACGGAACGGAACGGGACGGAACGGAACGGAATGGAATGGAATGGAACGGAATTCCATGGAATGGATTGGAATGGAATGGAATTCAATGGAATGGAATGGAATTCAATGGAATGGAATGGAATGGATTGGAATGGAATGGAATAGAATGGAATCATCCCGAGTAGAACGGAACGGAACACAACGGAATGGAACGGAACGCAACGGAACGGAACGGAACGGAACGGAACGGAATGGAATGGAATGGAACGGAATTCAATGGAATGGAATGGAATGGAATGGAATTCTATGGAATGGAATGGAATGGAATGGAATGGAAATCCATGGAATGGAATGGAATGGAATGGAATGGAATGGAATGGAATTCAATGGAATGGAATGGAGTGGAATGGAATGGAATCGAATGGAATTGAATGGAATCGAATGGAATCAAATGGGATCGAATGGAATGGAATGGAATAGAATGGAATCAACCCGAGTAGAACGGAATGGAATGGAATGGAATGGAATGGGATGGAATGGAATGGAATGGAATGGAATGGAATGGAATGGAATTCAATGGAATGGAATGGAATGGAATGGAATGGAATGGAATGGAATGGAATGGAATTCAATGGAATGGAATGGATTGGAATCGAATGGAATGGAATGTACCAAAGTAGAACGGAATGGAATGGAATGGAATGGAATGGAATGGAATGGAATGGAATGGAATGGAATGTACACGAGTAGAACGGAATGGAATGGAATGGAATGGATTGGAATGGAATGGAATGGAATGGAATGGAATGTAACCGAGGAGAACGGAATGGAATGTAATTGAATGGAATGTAACCGAGTTGAACGGAACGGAATGCAATGGAATGGAATGGAATGGAATGGAATGGAATGGAATTGAGTGCAATGCAATGCAATGGAATGCAATGGAATGGAATGGAATGGAATGGAATAGACACCAGTAGAATGGAATGGAATGGAATGGAATGGAATGGAATGGAATGGAATGGAATGGAATGGAATCTACCCGAGTAGAACGGAATGGAACGGAATGGAATGGAATGGAATGGACAGGAGCAGAACGGAATGGAATGCAATGGAATGGAATGGAATGTACCCGAGCAGAATGGAATGGAATGAAATGGAAATGGAAAGGGAATGGAAATGGAACGGGAATGGAAATGGAAAGGGAACGGAAATGCAACGGGAATGGAAATGGAACGGGAACGGAAACGGAACGAGAACGGAAATGGAACGGGAACGGAAACGGAACGGGAACGGAAATGGAACGGGAATGGTAACGGAACGGGAATGGAAATGGAACGGGAATGGAAATGGAACGGGAATGGAAATGGATCGGGAATGGAAATGGAACGGGAAAGGTAATGGAACTGGAATGGAAATGGAACGGGAATGGAAAAGAAACGGGAATGGAAATGGAACGGGAATGGAAATGGAATGGGAATGGAAATGGAATGGAATGGAATGGAATGGAATGGAATGGAATGGAATGTACCGGAGTGGAGTGGAGTGGAGTGGAGTGGAGTAGAGTGCACTGAAACGGAATGGAATGGAATGGAATGGAATGGAATGGAACGGAACGGAATGTACCCGAGAAGCACGGAATGGAATGGAATGGAATGGAATGGAATGGAATGGAATGTACCGGAGTGGAGTGGAGTGGAATGGAGTGGAGTGGAGTGGAGTGGAGTGGAATGGAATGGAATGGAATGGAATGGAATGGAATGGAATGCAATGGAATGCAATGGAATGGAAAGGAAAGGAATGGAATGGAATGGAATGGAATGGAATGGAATGGACACCAGTAGAATGGAATGGAATGGAATGGAATGGAATGGAATGGAATGGAATGGAATTCAATGGAATGGAATGGAATGGAATGGAATTCAATGGAATGGAATGGAATGGAATGGAATTCAATGGAATGGAATGGAATGGAATGGAATGCAATGGAATGGAATGGAATGGAATGGAATGGAATGGAATGGAGTGGAATCGAATGGAATCGAATGGAATCGAATGGAATGGAATGGAATAGAATGGAATCAACCCGAGTAGAACGGAACGGAACGCAACGGAACGGAACGGAACGGAACGGGACGGAACGGAACGGAATGGAATGGAATGGAACGGAATTCCATGGAATGGAATGGAATGGAATGGAATTCAATGGAATGGAATGGAATGGAATGGAATGGAACGGAACGGAATGGAATGGAATGGAATGGAATGGATTGGAATGGAATGGAATAGAATGGAATCAACACGAGTAGAACGGAACGGAACACAACGGAACGGAACGGAACGCAACGGAACGGAACGGAACGGAACGGAAAGGAATGGAATGGAATGGAACGGAATTCAATGGAATGGAATGGAATAGAATGGAATTCTATGGATTGGAATGGAATGGAATGGAATGGAATTCCATGGAATGGAATGGAATGGAATGGAATTCAATGGAATGGAATGGAATGGAATGGAATGGAATGGAATGGAATGGAATGGAATGGAATTGTATGGAATGGAATGGAGTGGAATCGAATGGAATCGAATGGAATCGAATGCAATCGAATGGGATCGAATGGACTGGAATGGAATAGAATGGAATCAACCCGAGTAGAACGGAGCGGAACGCAACGGAAGGGAACGGAACGGAACGGAACGGAATGGAATGGAGTGGAATGGAACGGAATTCAATGGAATGGAATGGAACGGAATGGAATTCTATGGAATGGAATGGAATGGAATGGAATGGAATGGAATGGAATGGAATGGAATTCAATGGAATGGAATGGAATGGAATGGAATGGAATTCAATGGAATGGAATGGAAAGGAATGGAATGGAATGGAATGGAATGGAATGGATTGGAATGGAATGGAATTCAAATGGAATGGAATGGAATGGAATGGAATGGAATGGAATGGAATGGAATGGAATGGAATGGAATTCAAATGGAATGGAATGGAATGGAATGGAATGGAATGGAATGGAATGGAATGGAATGGAATGCAATGGAATGGAATGGAATGGAATGGAATGGAATTCAATGGAATGGAATGGAATGGAATCGAATGGAATCGAGTGGAATCGAATGGAATGGAATGGAATAGAATGCAATCAACCCGAGTAGAATGGAATGGAATGGAATGGAATGGAATGGAATGGAATGGAATGGAATAGAATGGAATGGAATGGAATGGAATGGAATTCAAATGGAATGGAATGGAATGGAATGGAATGGAATGGAATGGAATGGAACGGAATTCCATGGAATGGAATGGAATGGAATTCAATGGAATGGAATGGAATGGAATGGAATGGAATTCTATGGAATGGAATGGAATGGAATGGAATGGAATTCAATGGAATGGAATGGAATGGAATGGATTGGAATGGAATTCAATGGAATGGAATGGAATGGAGTGGAACGGAATGGAATTCAATGGAATGGAATGGAATGGAATCGAATGGAATCGAATGGAATCAATTGGTATCGAATGGAATGGAATGGAATGGAATGGAATAGAATGGAATCATCCCGAGTAGAACAGAACGGCACGCAACGGAACGGAATGGAATGGAACGGGACGGAACGGAACGGAATGGAATGGAATGGAACGGAATTCAATGGAATGGAATGGAATGGAATGGAATTCTATGGAATGGAATGGAGTGGAATCGAATGGAATCGAATGGAATCGAATGGAATCGAATGGGATCGAATGGACTGGAATGGAATAGAATGGAATCAACCCGAGTAGAACGGAGCGGAACGCAACGGAAGGGAACGGAACGCAACGGAACGGAACGGAATGGAATGGAGTGGAATGGAACGGAATTCAATGGAATGGAATGGAACGGAATGGAATTCAATGGAATGGAATGGAATGGAATGGAATGGAATGGAATGGAATGGAATGGAATTCAATGGAATGGAATTGAATGGAATGGAATGGAATTCAATGGAATGGAATGGAATGAAATGGAATGGAATGGAATCGAATGGAATCGAATGGAATCGAATGGAATCGAATGGAATGGAATGGAATAGAATGCAATCAACCCGAGTAGAATGGAATGGAATGGAATGGAATGGAATGGAATGGAATGGAATGGAATGGAATGGAATGGAATGGAACGGAATTCTATAAAATGGAATGGAATGGAATGGAATGGAATTGAGTGCAATGCAATGCAATGGAATGCAATGGAATGGAAAGGAATGGAATGGAATGGAATGGAATCTACCCGAGTAGAACGGAATGGAATGGAATGGAATGGAATGTAACCGAGTAGAACGGAACGGAATGGAATGGAATGGAATGGAATGGAATGCAATGGAATGGAATGGAATGGAATGGAATGGAATGGAATGGACACCAGTAGAATGGAATGGAATGGAATGGAATGGAATGGAATGGAATCTACCCGAGTAGAACGGAATGGAACGGAATGGAATGGAATGGAATGGACAGGAGCAGAACGGAATGGAATGCAATGGAATGGAATGGAATGTACCCGAGCAGAACGGAATGGAATGAAATGGAAATGGAAAGGGAATGGAAATGGAACGGGAATGGAAATGGAACGGGAACGGAAATGGAACGGGAATGGAAATGGAACGGGAACGGAAACGGAACGAGAACGGAAATGGAACGGGAATGGAAACGGAACGGGAACGGAAATGGAACGGGAATGGTAACGGAACAGGAATGGAAATGGAACGGGAATGGAAAAGGAACGGGAATGGAAATGGATCGGGAATGGAAATGGAACGGGAATGGTAATGGAACGGGAATGGAAATGGAACGGGAATGGAAAAGAAACGGGAATGGAAATGGAACGGGAATGGAAATGGAATGGGAATGGAAATGGAATGGAATGGAATGGAATGGAATGGAATGGAATGTACCGGAGTGGAGTGGAGTGGAGTGGAGTAGAGTGCACTGGAACGGAATGGAATGGAATGGAATGGAATGGAACGGAACGGAATGTACCCGAGAAGCACGGAATGGAATGGAATGGAATGGAATGGAATGGAATGGAATGGAATGGAATGTACCGGAGTGGAGTGGAGTGGAATGGAGTGGAGTGGAGTGGTGTGGAGTGGAATGGAATGGAATGGAATGGAATGGAATGGAATGGAATGGAATGCAATGGAATGCAATGGAATGGAAAGGAATGGAATGGAATGGAATGGAATGGAATGGAATGGAATGGAATGGAATGGAATGGACAACAGTAGAATGGAATGGAATGGAATGGAATGGAATGGAATGGAATGGAATGGAATGGAATGGAATTCAATGGAATGGAATGGAATGGAATGGAATTCAATGGAATGGAATGGAATGGAATGGAATTCAATGGAATGGAATGGAATGGAATGGAATTCTATGGAATGGAATGGAGTGGAATCGAATGGAATCGAATGGAATCGAATGGAATGGAATGGAATAGAATGGAATCAACCCGAGTAGAACGGAACGGAACGCAACGGAACGGAACGGAACGGAACGGGACGGAACGGAACGGAATGGAATGGAATGGAACGGAATTCCATGGAATGGATTGGAATGGAATGGAATTCAATGGCATGGAATGGAATGGAATGGAATGGAATGGAATGGAATGGAATGGAATTCAATGGAATGGAATGGAATGGAATGGAATGGAATGGAATGGAATGGAATTCAATGGAATGGAATGGAATGGATTGGAATGGAATGGAATAGAATGGAATCATCCCGAGTAGAACGGAACGGAACACAACGGAACGGAACGGAACGCAACGGAACGGAACGGAACGGAACGGAACGGAATGGAATGGAATGGAACGGAATTCAATGGAATGGAATGGAATGGAACGGAATTCAATGGAATGGAATGGAATGGAATTCAATGGAATGGAATGGAATGGAATGGAATTCAATGGAATGGAATGGAACGGAATGGAATTCAATGGAATGGAATGGAATGGAATTCAATGGAATGGAATGGAATGGAATGGAATGGAATGGAATTCAATGGAATGGAATGGAGTGGAATGGAATGGAATCGAATGGAATTGAATGGAATCGAATGGAATCAAATGGGATCGAATGGAATGGAATGGAATAGAATGGAATCAACCCGAGTAGAACGGAATGGAATGGAATGGAATGGAATGGGATGGAATGGAATGGAATGGAATGGAATGGAATTCAATGGAATGGAATGGAATGGAATGGAATGGAATGGAATGGAATGGAATGGAATGGAATTCTATGGAATGGAATGGAACGGAATGGAATTCAATGGAATGGAATGGAATGGAATTCAATGGAATGGAATGGAATGGAATGGAATGGAATGGAATGGAATTCCATGGAAAGGAGTGGAATGGAATGGAATGGAATCGAATGGAATGGAATGTAATGGAATGGAATGGAATGGAATGGAATGGAATGGAATGGAATGTACCAAAGTAGAACGGAATGGAATGGAATGGAATGGAATGGAATGGAATGTACCAAAGTAGAACGGAATGGAATGGAATGGAATGGAATGGAATGGAATGGAATGGAATGTACCCGAGTAGAACGGAATGGAATGGAATGGAATGGATTGGAATGGAATGGAATGGAATGGAATGGAATGTAACCGAGTAGAACGGAATGGAATGTAATTCAATGGAATGTAACCGGGTTGAACGGAACGGAATGGAATGGAATGGAATGGAATGGAATGGAATGGAATGGAATTGAGTGCAATGCAATGCAATGGAATGCAATGGCATGGAAAGGAATGGAATGGAATGGAATGGAATCTACCCGAGTAGAACGGAATGGAATGGAATTGAATGGAATGTAACCGAGTAGAACGGAACGGAATGGAATGGAATGGAATGGAATGGAATGGAATGCAATGGAATGGAATGGAATGGAATGGAATGGAATGGAATGGAATGGAATGGACACCAGTAGAATGGAATGGAATGGAATGGAATGGAATGGAATGGAATGGAATGTAATGGAATGGAATGGAATGGAATCTACCCGAGTAGAACGGAATGGAACGGAATGGAATGGAATGGAATGGACAGGAGCAGAACGGAATGGAATGCAATGGAATGGAATGGAATGTACCCGAGCAGAACGGAATGGAATGAAATGGAAATGGAAAGGGAATGGAAATGGAACGGGAATGGAAATGGAACGGGAACGGAAATAGAACGGGAATGGAAATGGAACGGGAACGGAAACGGAACGAGAAGGGAAATGGAACGGGAACGGAAACGGAACGGGAACGGAAATGGAACGGGAATGGTAACGGAACAGGAATGGAAATGGAACGGGAATGGAAAAGGAACGGGAATGGAAATGGATCGGGAATGGAAATGGAACGGGAATGGTAATGGAACGGGAATGGAAATGGAACGGGAATGGAAAAGAAACGGGAATGGAAATGGAACGGGAATGGAAATGGAATGGGAATGGAAATGGAATGGAATGGAATGGAATGGAATGGAATGGAATGGAATGTACCGGAGTGGAGTGGAGTGGAGTGGAGTAGAGTGCACTGGAACGGAATGGAATGGAATGGAATGGAATGGAACGGAACGGAATGTACCCGAGAAGCACGGAATGGAATGGAATGGAATGGAATGGAATGGAATGGAATGTACCGGAGTGGAGTGGAGTGGAATGGAGTGGAGTGGAGTGGTGTGGAGTGGAATGGAATGGAATGGAATGGAATGGAATGGAATGGAATGGAATGGAATGCAATGGAATGCAATGGAATGGAAAGGAATGGAATGGAATGGAATGGAATGGAATGGAATGGAATGGAATGGAATGGACAACAGTAGAATGGAATGGAATGGAATGGAATGGAATGGAATGGAACGGAATGGAATGGAATGGAATGGAATGGAATTCAATGGAATCGAATGGAATGGAATGGAATTCAATGGAATGGAATGGAATGGAATGGAATTCAATGGAATGGAATGGAGTTCTATGGAATGGAATGGAGTGGAATCGAATGGAATCGAATGGAATCGAATGGAATGGAATGGAATAGAATGGAATCAACCCGAGTAGAACGGAACGGAACGCAACGGAACGGAACGGAACGGAACGGGACGGAACGGAATGGAATGGAATGGAATGGAACGGAATTCCATGGAATGGAATGGAATGGAATGGAATTCAATGGAATGGAATGGAATGGAATGGAATGGAATGGAATGGAATGGAATTCAATGGAATGGAATGGAATGGAATGGAATGGAATGGAATGGAATGGAATTCAATGGAATGGAATGGAATGGATTGGAATGGAATGGAATAGAATGGAATCAACCCGAGTAGAACGGAACGGAACACAACGGAACGGAACGGAACGCAACGGAACGGAACGGAACGGAACGGAACGGAATGGAATGGAATGGAACGGAATTCAATGGAATGGAATGGAATGGAATGGAATTCTATGGAATGGAATGGAATGGAATGGAATGGAATTCCATGGAATGGAATGGAATTCAATGGAATTCAATGGAATGGAATGCAATGGAATGGAATGGAATGGAATGGAATGGAATGGAATTCAATGGAATAGAATGGAATGGAATGGAATGGAAACGAATGGAATCGAATGGAATCGAATGGAATCTAATGGAATCGAATGGAATGGAATGGAATAGAATGGAATCAACCCGAGTAGAACGGAATGGAATGGAATGGAATGGAATGGAATGGAATGGAATGGAATGAAATGTTATGGAATGGAATGGAATGGAATTCAATGCAATTCAATTGAATGGAATGGAAGGGAATGGAATGGAGTGGAGTGGAGTGGAGTGGAGTGGAGTGGAATGGAATGGAGTGGAATGGAATGGAATGGAATGGAATGGAATGGAATTGAACGGAATTCAATTTAATGGAATGGAAGGGAGTGGAATGGAGTGGAGTGGAGTGGAGTGGAGTGCAGTGGAGTGTAATGGAATGGAGTGGAATGGAATGGAATGGAATGGAATGGAATGGAATGGAATGGAATTCAATGGAGTGGAATGGAGTGGAATGGAATGGAATGGAATGGAATGGAATGGAATGGAATGGAATGGAATTCAATGGAGTGGAATGGAATGGAATGGAATGGAATGGAATGGAATGGAATTCATTGCAATGGAATGGAATGGAATCGAATGGAGTCAAATGGAATGGAATGGAATAGAATGGAATCAACCCGAGTAGAACGGAACGGAACGCAACGGAACGGAACGGAACGGAACGGAACGGAATGGAATGTAATGGAATGGAATGGAATGGAATGGAATGGAGTGGAATGGAATGCAATGGAATGGAATGGAATGGAATGGAATGGAATGGAATGGAGTCGAATGGAATCGAATGGAATGGAATGGAATAGAATGGAATCAACCCGAGTAGAACGGTACGGAACGGAACGGAACGGAACGGAATGGAATGATCAACCCGTGTAGAATGGAATGGAATGGAATTGAATAGAATGGAATCAACCCTAGTTGAACGGAACGGAACGCAACGGATCGGAACGGAACGGGACGGAACGGAACGGAATGGAATGGAATGGAACGGAATTCAATTGAATGGAATGGAATGGAATGGAATTCAATGGAATGGAATGGAATGGAATGGAATGGAATGGAATGGAATGGAATGGAATTGACACCAGTAGAATGGAATGGAATGGAATGGAATGGAATGGAATGGAATGGAATGGAATGGAATGGAATGGAATGGAATGGAATGGAATCTACCCGAGTAGAACGGAATGGAACGGAATGGAATGGAATGGAATGGACAGGAGCAGAACGGAATGGAATGCAATGGAATGGAATGGAATGTACCCGAGCAGAACGGAATGGAATGAAATGGAAATGGAAAGGGAATGGAAATGGAACGGGAATGGAAATGGAACGGGAACGGAAACGGAACGGGAATGGAAATGGAACGGGAACGGAAACGGAACGAGAACGGAAATGGAACGGGAACGGAAACGGAACGGGAACGGAAATGGAACGGGAATGGTAATGGAACGGGAATGGAAATGGAACGGGAATGGAAATGGAACGGGAATGGAAATGGATCGGGAATGGAAATGGAACGGGAATGGTAATGGAACTGGAATGGAAATGGAACGGGAATGGAAAAGAAACGGGAATGGAAATGGAACGGGAATGGAAATGGAATGGGAATGGAAATGGAATGGAATGGAATGGAATGGAATGGAATGGAATGGAATGTACCGGAGTGGAGTGGAGTGGAGTGGAGTAGAGTGCACTGGAACGGAATGGAATGGAATGGAATGGAATGGAACGGAACGGAATGTACCTGAGAAGCACCGAATGGAATGGAATGGAATGGAATGGAATGGAATGGAATTGAATGTACCGGAGTGGAGTGGAGTGGAATGGAGTGGAGTGGAGTGGAGTGGAGTGGAATGGAATGGAATGGAACGGAATGGAATGGAATGGAATGCAATGGAATGCAATGGAATGGAAAGGAATGGAATGGAATGGAATGGAATGGAATGGAATGGACACCAGTAGAATGGAATGGAATGGAATGGAATGGAATGGAATGGAATGGAATGGAATGGAATGGAATGGAATTCAATGGAATGGAATGGAATGGAATGGAATTCTATGGAATGGAATGGAATGGAATGGAATTCAATGGAATGGAATGGAATGGAATGGAATTCTATGGAATGGAATGGAGTGGAATCGAATGGAATCGAATGGAATCGAATGGAATGGAATGGAATAGAATGGAATCAACCCGAGTAGAACGGAACGGAACGCAACGGAACGGAACGGAACGGAACGGGACGGAACGGAACGGAATGGAATGGAATGGAACGGAATTCCATGGAATGGAATGGAATGGAATGGAATTCAATGGAATGGAATGGAATGGAATGGAATGGAATTCTATGGAATGGAATGGAATGGAATGGAATGGAATGGAATGGAATGGAATGGAATTCAATGGAATGGAATGGAATGGATTGGAATGGAATGGAATAGAATGGAATCAACCCGAGTAGAACGGAACGGAACACAACGGAACGGAACGGAACGCAACGGAACGGAACGGAACGGAACGGAACGGAATGGAATGGAATGGAACGGAATTCAATGGAATGGAATGGAATGGAACGGAATTCAATGGAACGGAATGGAATGGAATTCAATGGAATGGAATGGAATGGAATGGAATTCAATGGAATGGAATGGAACGGAATGGAATTCAATGGAATGGAATGGAATGGAATTCAATGGAATGGAATGGAATGGAATGGAATGGAATGGAATTCAATGGAATGGAATGGAGTGGAATGGAATGGAATCGAATGGAATTGAATGGAATCGAATGGAATCAAATGGGATCGAATGGAATGGAATGGAATAGAATGGAATCAACCCGAGTAGAACGGAATGGAATGGAATGGAATGGAATGGGATGGAATGGAATGGAATGGAATGGAATGGAATTCAATGGAATGGAATGGAATGGAATGGAATGGAATGGAATGGAATGGAATGGAATGGAATTCTATGGAATGGAATGGAACGGAATGGAATTCAATGGAATGGAATGGAATGGAATTCAATGGAATGGAATGGAATGGAATGGAATGGAATGGAATGGAATTCCATGGAAAGGAGTGGAATGGAATGGAATGGAATCGAATGGAATGGAATGTAATGGAATGGAATGGAATGGAATGGAATGGAATGGAATGGAATGTACCAAAGTAGAACGGAATGGAATGGAATGGAATGGAATGGAATGGAATGTACCAAAGTAGAACGGAATGGAATGGAATGGAATGGAATGGAATGGAATGGAATGGAATGGAATGTACCCGAGTAGAACGGAATGGAATGGAATGGAATGGATTGGAATGGAATGGAATGGAATGGAATGGAATGTAACCGAGTAGAACGGAATGGAATGTAATTCAATGGAATGTAACCGGGTTGAACGGAACGGAATGGAATGGAATGGAATGGAATGGAATGGAATGGAATGGAATTGAGTGCAATGCAATGCAATGGAATGCAATGGCATGGAAAGGAATGGAATGGAATGGAATGGAATCTACCCGAGTAGAACGGAATGGAATGGAATTGAATGGAATGTAACCGAGTAGAACGGAACGGAATGGAATGGAATGGAATGGAATGGAATGGAATGCAATGGAATGGAATGGAATGGAATGGAATGGAATGGAATGGAATGGAATGGAATGGACACCAGTAGAATGGAATGGAATGGAATGGAATGGAATGGAATGGAATGGAATGGAATGGAATGGAATGGAATCTACCCGAGTAGAACGGAATGGAACGGAATGGAATGGAATGGAATGGACAGGAGCAGAACGGAATGGAATGCAATGGAATGGAATGGAATGTACCCGAGCAGAACGGAATGGAATGAAATGGAAATGGAAAGGGAATGGAAATGGAACGGGAATGGAAATGGAACGGGAACGGAAATAGAACGGGAATGGAAATGGAACGGGAACGGAAACGGAACGAGAAGGGAAATGGAACGGGAACGGAAACGGAACGGGAACGGAAATGGAACGGGAATGGTAACGGAACAGGAATGGAAATGGAACGGGAATGGAAAAGGAACGGGAATGGAAATGGATCGGGAATGGAAATGGAACGGGAATGGTAATGGAACGGGAATGGAAATGGAACGGGAATGGAAAAGAAACGGGAATGGAAATGGAACGGGAATGGAAATGGAATGGGAATGGAAATGGAATGGAATGGAATGGAATGGAATGGAATGGAATGGAATGGAATGTACCGGAGTGGAGTGGAGTGGAGTGGAGTAGAGTGCACTGGAACGGAATGGAATGGAATGGAATGGAATGGAACGGAACGGAATGTACCCGAGAAGCACGGAATGGAATGGAATGGAATGGAATGGAATGGAATGGAATGTACCGGAGTGGAGTGGAGTGGAATGGAGTGGAGTGGAGTGGTGTGGAGTGGAATGGAATGGAATGGAATGGAATGGAATGGAATGGAATGGAATGGAATGCAATGGAATGCAATGGAATGGAAAGGAATGGAATGGAATGGAATGGAATGGAATGGAATGGAATGGAATGGAATGGAATGGACAACAGTAGAATGGAATGGAATGGAATGGAATGGAATGGAATGGAACGGAATGGAATGGAATGGAATGGAATGGAATTCAATGGAATCGAATGGAATGGAATGGAATTCAATGGAATGGAATGGAATGGAATGGAATTCAATGGAATGGAATGGAGTTCTATGGAATGGAATGGAGTGGAATCGAATGGAATCGAATGGAATCGAATGGAATGGAATGGAATAGAATGGAATCAACCCGAGTAGAACGGAACGGAACGCAACGGAACGGAACGGAACGGAACGGGACGGAACGGAATGGAATGGAATGGAATGGAACGGAATTCCATGGAATGGAATGGAATGGAATGGAATTCAATGGAATGGAATGGAATGGAATGGAATGGAATGGAATGGAATGGAATTCAATGGAATGGAATGGAATGGAATGGAATGGAATGGAATGTAATGGAATTCAATGGAATGGAATGGAATGGATTGGAATGGAATGGAATAGAATGGAATCAACCCGAGTAGAACGGAACGGAACACAACGGAACGGAACGGAACGCAACGGAATGGAACGGAACGGAACGGAACGGAATGGAATGGAATGGAACGGAATTCAATGGAATGGAATGGAATGGAATGGAATTCTATGGAATGGAATGGAATGGAATGGAATGGAATTCCATGGAATGGAATGGAATTCAATGGAATTCAATGGAATGGAATGCAATTGAATGGAATGGAATGGAATGGAATGGAATGGAATTCAATGGAATAGAATGGAATGGAATGGAATGGAAACGAATGGAATCGAATGGAATCGAATGGAATCTAATGGAATCGAATGGAATGGAATGGAATAGAATGGAATCAACCCGAGTAGAACGGAATGGAATGGAATGGAATGGAATGGAATGGAATGGAATGGAATGAAATGTTATGGAATGGAATGGAATGGAATTCAATGCAATTCAATTGAATGGAATGGAAGGGAATGGAATGGAGTGGAGTGGAGTGGAGTGGAGTGGAGTGGAATGGAATGGAGTGGAATGGAATGGAATGGAATGGAATGGAATGGAATGGAACGGAATTCAATTTAATGGAATGGAAGGGAGTGGAATGGAGTGGAGTGGAGTGGAGTGGAGTGCAGTGGAGTGTAATGGAATGGAGTGGAATGGAATGGAATGGAATGGAATGGAATGGAATGGAATGGAATGGAATTCAATGGAGTGGAATGGAGTGGAATGGAATGGAATGGAATGGAATGGAATGGAATGGAATGGAATGGAATTCAATGGAGTGGAATGGAATGGAATGGAATGGAATGGAATGGAATGGAATTCATTGCAATGGAATGGAATGGAATCGAATGGAGTCAAATGGAATGGAATGGAATAGAATGGAATCAACCCGAGTAGAACGGAACGGAACGCAACGGAACGGAACGGAACGGAACGGAACGGAATGGAATGTAATGGAATGGAATGGAATGGAATGGAATGGAGTGGAATGGAATGCAATGGAATGGAATGGAATGGAATGGAATGGAATGGAATGGAGTCGAATGGAATCGAATGGAATGGAATGGAATAGAATGGAATCAACCCGAGTAGAACGGTACGGAACGGAACGGAACGGAACGGAATGGAATGATCAACCCGTGTAGAATGGAATGGAATGGAATTGAATAGAATGGAATCAACCCTAGTTGAACGGAACGGAACGCAACGGATCGGAACGGAACGGGACGGAACGGAACGGAATGGAATGGAATGGAACGGAATTCAATTGAATGGAATGGAATGGAATGGAATTCAATGGAATGGAATGGAATGGAATGGAATGGAATGGAATGGAATGGAATGGAATTGACACCAGTAGAATGGAATGGAATGGAATGGAATGGAATGGAATGGAATGGAATGGAATGGAATGGAATGGAATGGAATGGAATCTACCCGAGTAGAACGGAATGGAACGGAATGGAATGGAATGGAATGGACAGGAGCAGAACGGAATGGAATGCAATGGAATGGAATGGAATGTACCCGAGCAGAACGGAATGGAATGAAATGGAAATGGAAAGGGAATGGAAATGGAACGGGAATGGAAATGGAACGGGAACGGAAACGGAACGGGAATGGAAATGGAACGGGAACGGAAACGGAACGAGAACGGAAATGGAACGGGAACGGAAACGGAACGGGAACGGAAATGGAACGGGAATGGTAATGGAACGGGAATGGAAATGGAACGGGAATGGAAATGGAACGGGAATGGAAATGGATCGGGAATGGAAATGGAACGGGAATGGTAATGGAACTGGAATGGAAATGGAACGGGAATGGAAAAGAAACGGGAATGGAAATGGAACGGGAATGGAAATGGAATGGGAATGGAAATGGAATGGAATGGAATGGAATGGAATGGAATGGAATGTACCGGAGTGGAGTGGAGTGGAGTGGAGTAGAGTGCACTGGAACGGAATGGAATGGAATGGAATGGAATGGAACGGAACGGAATGTACCTGAGAAGCACGGAATGGAATGGAATGGAATGGAATGGAATGGAATGGAATTGAATGTACCGGAGTGGAGTGGAGTGGAATGGAGTGGAGTGGAGTGGAGTGGAGTGGAATGGAATGGAATGGAACGGAATGGAATGGAATGGAATGCAATGGAATGCAATGGAATGGAAAGGAATGGAATGGAATGGAATGGAATGGAATGGAATGGAATGGACACCAGTAGAATGGAATGGAATGGAATGGAATGGAATGGAATGGAATGGAATGGAATGGAATGGAATGGAATGGAATTCAATGGAATGGAATGGAATGGAATGGAATTCTATGGAATGGAATGGAATGGAATGGAATTCAATGGAATGGAATGGAATGGAATGGAATTCTATGGAATGGAATGGAGTGGAATCGAATGGAATCGAATGGAATCGAATGGAATGGAATGGAATAGAATGGAATCAACCCGAGTAGAACGGAACGGAACGCAACGGAACGGAACGGAACGGAACGGGACGGAACGGAACGGAATGGAATGGAATGGAACGGAATTCCATGGAATGGAATGGAATGGAATGGAATTCAATGGAATGGAATGGAATGGAATGGAATGGAATTCAATGGAATGGAATGGAATGGAATGGAATGGAATGGAATGGAATGGAATTCAATGGAATGGAATGGAATGGATTGGAATGGAATGGAATAGAATGGAATCAACCCGAGTAGAACGGAACGGAACACAACGGAACGGAACGGAACGCAACGGAACGGAACGGAACGGAACGGAACGGAATGGAATGGAATGGAACGGAATTCAATGGAATGGAATGGAATGGAACGGAATTCAATGGAATGGAATGGAATGGAATTCAATGGAATGGAATGGAATGGAATGGAATTCAATGGAATGGAATGGAACGGAATGGAATTCAATGGAATGGAATGGAATGGAATTCAATGGAATGGAATGGAATGGAATGGAATGGAATGGAATTCAATGGAATGGAATGGAGTGGAATGGAATGGAATCGAATGGAATTGAATGGAATCGAATGGAATCAAATGGGATCGAATGGAATGGAATGGAATAGAATGGAATCAACCCGAGTAGAACGGAATGGAATGGAATGGAATGGAATGGGATGGAATGGAATGGAATGGAATGGAATGGAATTCAATGGAATGGAATGGAATGGAATGGAATGGAATGGAATGGAATGGAATGGAATGGAATTCTATGGAATGGAATGGAACGGAATGGAATTCAATGGAATGGAATGGAATGGAATTCAATGGAATGGAATGGAATGGAATGGAATGGAATGGAATGGAATTCCATGGAAAGGAGTGGAATGGAATGGAATGGAATCGAATGGAATGGAATGTAATGGAATGGAATGGAATGGAATGGAATGGAATGGAATGGAATGTACCAAAGTAGAACGGAATGGAATGGAATGGAATGGAATGGAATGGAATGTACCAAAGTAGAACGGAATGGAATGGAATGGAATGGAATGGAATGGAATGGAATGTACCCGAGTAGAACGGAATGGAATGGAATGGAATGGATTGGAATGGAATGGAATGGAATGGAATGGAATGTAACCGAGTAGAACGGAATGGAATGTAATTCAATGGAATGTAACCGGGTTGAACGGAACGGAATGGAATGGAATGGAATGGAATGGAATGGAATGGAATGGAATTGAGTGCAATGCAATGCAATGGAATGCAATGGCATGGAAAGGAATGGAATGGAATGGAATGGAATCTACCCGAGTAGAACGGAATGGAATGGAATTGAATGGAATGTAACCGAGTAGAACGGAACGGAATGGAATGGAATGGAATGGAATGGAATGGAATGCAATGGAATGGAATGGAATGGAATGGAATGGAATGGAATGGAATGGAATGGAATGGACACCAGTAGAATGGAATGGAATGGAATGGAATGGAATGGAATGGAATGGAATGGAATGGAATGGAATGGAATCTACCCGAGTAGAACGGAATGGAACGGAATGGAATGGAATGGAATGGACAGGAGCAGAACGGAATGGAATGCAATGGAATGGAATGGAATGTACCCGAGCAGAACGGAATGGAATGAAATGGAAATGGAAAGGGAATGGAAATGGAACGGGAATGGAAATGGAACGGGAACGGAAATAGAACGGGAATGGAAATGGAACGGGAACGGAAACGGAACGAGAAGGGAAATGGAACGGGAACGGAAACGGAACGGGAACGGAAATGGAACGGGAATGGTAACGGAACAGGAATGGAAATGGAACGGGAATGGAAAAGGAACGGGAATGGAAATGGATCGGGAATGGAAATGGAACGGGAATGGTAATGGAACGGGAATGGAAATGGAACGGGAATGGAAAAGAAACGGGAATGGAAATGGAACGGGAATGGAAATGGAATGGGAATGGAAATGGAATGGAATGGAATGGAATGGAATGGAATGGAATGGAATGTACCGGAGTGGAGTGGAGTGGAGTGGAGTAGAGTGCACTGGAACGGAATGGAATGGAATGGAATGGAATGGAACGGAACGGAATGTACCCGAGAAGCACGGAATGGAATGGAATGGAATGGAATGGAATGGAATGGAATGTACCGGAGTGGAGTGGAGTGGAATGGAGTGGAGTGGAGTGGTGTGGAGTGGAATGGAATGGAATGGAATGGAATGGAATGGAATGGAATGGAATGGAATGCAATGGAATGCAATGGAATGGAAAGGAATGGAATGGAATGGAATGGAATGGAATGGAATGGAATGGAATGGAATGGACAACAGTAGAATGGAATGGAATGGAATGGAATGGAATGGAATGGAACGGAATGGAATGGAATGGAATGGAATGGAATTCAATGGAATCGAATGGAATGGAATGGAATTCAATGGAATGGAATGGAATGGAATGGAATTCAATGGAATGGAATGGAGTTCTATGGAATGGAATGGAGTGGAATCGAATGGAATCGAATGGAATCGAATGGAATGGAATGGAATAGAATGGAATCAACCCGAGTAGAACGGAACGGAACGCAACGGAACGGAACGGAACGGAACGGGACGGAACGGAATGGAATGGAATGGAATGGAACGGAATTCCATGGAATGGAATGGAATGGAATGGAATTCAATGGAATGGAATGGAATGGAATGGAATGGAATGGAATGGAATTCAATGGAATGGAATGGAATGGAATGGAATGGAATGGAATGGAATGGAATTCAATGGAATGGAATGGAATGGATTGGAATGGAATGGAATAGAATGGAATCAACCCGAGTAGAACGGAACGGAACACAACGGAACGGAACGGAACGCAACGGAACGGAACGGAACGGAACGGAACGGAATGGAATGGAATGG
Organism: Gorilla gorilla gorilla; assembly: GCF_029281585.2. Taxonomy (NCBI): domain Eukaryota; kingdom Metazoa; phylum Chordata; class Mammalia; order Primates; family Hominidae; genus Gorilla; species Gorilla gorilla. The sequence continues at coordinate 7,865,038 of NC_073236.2, forward strand.
AACGGAATTCAATGGAATGGAATGGAATGGAATGGAATTCTATGGAATGGAATGGAATGGAATGGAATGGAATTCCATGGAATGGAATGGAATTCAATGGAATTCAATGGAATGGAATGCAATGGAATGGAATGGAATGGAATGGAATGGAATGGAATTCAATGGAATAGAATGGAATGGAATGGAATGGAAACGAATGGAATCGAATGGAATCGAATGGAATCTAATGGAATCGAATGGAATGGAATGGAATAGAATGGAATCAACCCGAGTAGAACGGAATGGAATGGAATGGAATGGAATGGAATGGAATGGAATGGAATGAAATGTTATGGAATGGAATGGAATGGAATTCAATGCAATTCAATTGAATGGAATGGAAGGGAATGGAATGGAGTGGAGTGGAGTGGAGTGGAGTGGAGTGGAATGGAATGGAGTGGAATGGAATGGAATGGAATGGAATGGAATGGAATGGAACGGAATTCAATTTAATGGAATGGAAGGGAGTGGAATGGAGTGGAGTGGAGTGGAGTGGAGTGCAGTGGAGTGTAATGGAATGGAGTGGAATGGAATGGAATGGAATGGAATGGAATGGAATGGAATGGAATTCAATGGAGTGGAATGGAATGGAATGGAATGGAATGGAATGGAATGGAATGGAATTCATTGCAATGGAATGGAATGGAATCGAATGGAGTCAAATGGAATGGAATGGAATAGAATGGAATCAACCCGAGTAGAACGGAACGGAACGCAACGGAACGGAACGGAACGGAACGGAACGGAATGGAATGTAATGGAATGGAATGGAATGGAATGGAATGGAGTGGAATGGAATGCAATGGAATGGAATGGAATGGAATGGAATGGAATGGAATGGAGTCGAATGGAATCGAATGGAATGGAATGGAATAGAATGGAATCAACCCGAGTAGAACGGTACGGAACGGAACGGAACGGAACGGAATGGAATGATCAACCCGTGTAGAATGGAATGGAATGGAATTGAATAGAATGGAATCAACCCTAGTTGAACGGAACGGAACGCAACGGATCGGAACGGAACGGGACGGAACGGAACGGAATGGAATGGAATGGAACGGAATTCAATTGAATGGAATGGAATGGAATGGAATTCAATGGAATGGAATGGAATGGAATGGAATGGAATGGAATGGAATGGAATGGAATTGACACCAGTAGAATGGAATGGAATGGAATGGAATGGAATGGAATGGAATGGAATGGAATGGAATGGAATGGAATGGAATGGAATCTACCCGAGTAGAACGGAATGGAACGGAATGGAATGGAATGGAATGGACAGGAGCAGAACGGAATGGAATGCAATGGAATGGAATGGAATGTACCCGAGCAGAACGGAATGGAATGAAATGGAAATGGAAAGGGAATGGAAATGGAACGGGAATGGAAATGGAACGGGAACGGAAACGGAACGGGAATGGAAATGGAACGGGAACGGAAACGGAACGAGAACGGAAATGGAACGGGAACGGAAACGGAACGGGAACGGAAATGGAACGGGAATGGTAATGGAACGGGAATGGAAATGGAACGGGAATGGAAATGGAACGGGAATGGAAATGGATCGGGAATGGAAATGGAACGGGAATGGTAATGGAACTGGAATGGAAATGGAACGGGAATGGAAAAGAAACGGGAATGGAAATGGAACGGGAATGGAAATGGAATGGGAATGGAAATGGAATGGAATGGAATGGAATGGAATGTACCAGAAAGGAGTGGAGTGGAGTGGAGTGGAGTAGAGTGCACTGGAACGGAATGGAATGGAATGGAATGGAATGGAACGGAACGGAATGTACCCGAGAAGCACGGAATGGAATGGAATGGAATGGAATGGAATGGAATGGAATGGAATTGAATGTACCGGAGTGGAGTGGAGTGGAATGGAGTGGAGTGGAGTGGAGTGGAGTGGAATGGAATGGAATGGAACGGAATGGAATGGAATGGAATGCAATGGAATGCAATGGAATGGAAAGGAATGGAATGGAATGGAATGGAATGGAATGGAATGGAATGGACACCAGTAGAATGGAATGGAATGGAATGGAATGGAATGGAATGGAATGGAATGGAATGGAATGGAATGGAATGGAATTCAATGGAATGGAATGGAATGGAATGGAATTCTATGGAATGGAATGGAATGGAATGGAATTCAATGGAATGGAATGGAATGGAATGGAATTCTATGGAATGGAATGGAGTGGAATCGAATGGAATCGAATGGAATCGAATGGAATGGAATGGAATAGAATGGAATCAACCCGAGGAGAACGGAACGGAACGCAACGGAACGGAACGGAACGGAACGGGACGGAACGGAACGGAATGGAATGGAATGGAACGGAATTCAATGGAATGGAATGGAATGGAATGGAATTCTATGGAATGGAATGGAATGGAATGGAATGGAATTCCATGGAATGGAATGGAATTCAATGGAATTCAATGGAATGGAATGCAATGGAATGGAATGGAATGGAATGGAATGGAATGGAATTCAATGGAATAGAATGGAATGGAATGGAATGGAAACGAATGGAATCGAATGGAATCGAATGGAATCTAATGGAATCGAATGGAATGGAATGGAATAGAATGGAATCAACCCGAGTAGAACGGAATGGAATGGAATGGAATGGAATGGAATGGAATGGAATGGAATGAAATGTTATGGAATGGAATGGAATGGAATTCAATGCAATTCAATTGAATGGAATGGAAGGGAATGGAATGGAGTGGAGTGGAGTGGAGTGGAGTGGAGTGGAATGGAATGGAGTGGAATGGAATGGAATGGAATGGAATGGAATGGAATGGAACGGAATTCAATTTAATGGAATGGAAGGGAGTGGAATGGAGTGGAGTGGAGTGGAGTGGAGTGCAGTGGAGTGTAATGGAATGGAGTGGAATGGAATGGAATGGAATGGAATGGAATGGAATGGAATGGAATGGAATGGAATTCAATGGAGTGGAATGGAATGGAATGGAATGGAATGGAATGGAATGGAATGGAATTCATTGCAATGGAATGGAATGGAATCGAATGGAGTCAAATGGAATGGAATGGAATAGAATGGAATCAACCCGAGTAGAACGGAACGGAACGCAACGGAACGGAACGGAACGGAACGGAACGGAATGGAATGTAATGGAATGGAATGGAATGGAATGGAATGGAGTGGAATGGAATGCAATGGAATGGAATGGAATGGAATGGAATGGAATGGAATGGAGTCGAATGGAATCGAATGGAATGGAATGGAATAGAATGGAATCAACCCGAGTAGAACGGTACGGAACGGAACGGAACGGAACGGAACGGAACGGAATGGAATGATCAACCCGTGTAGAATGGAATGGAATGGAATTGAATAGAATGGAATCAACCCTAGTTGAACGGAACGGAACGCAACGGATCGGAACGGAACGGGACGGAACGGAACGGAATGGAATGGAATGGAACGGAATTCAATTGAATGGAATGGAATGGAATGGAATTCAATGGAATGGAATGGAATGGAATGGAATGGAATGGAATGGAATGGACACCAGTAGAATGGAATGGAATGGAATGGAATGGAATGGAATGGAATGGAATGGAATGGAATGGAATGGAATCTACCCGAGTAGAACGGAATGGAACGGAATGGAATGGAATGGAATGGACAGGAGCAGAACGGAATGGAATGCAATGGAATGGAATGGAATGTACCCGAGCAGAACGGAATGGAATGAAATGGAAATGGAAAGGGAATGGAAATGGAACGGGAACGGAAACGGAACGGGAATGGAAATGGAACGGGAACGGAAACGGAACGAGAACGGAAATGGAACGGGAACGGAAACGGAACGGGAACGGAAATGGAACGGGAATGGTAATGGAACGGGAATGGAAATGGAACGGGAATGGAAATGGAACGGGAATGGAAATGGATCGGGAATGGAAATGGAACGGGAATGGTAATGGAACTGGAATGGAAATGGAACGGGAATGGAAAAGAAACGGGAATGGAAATGGAACGGGAATGGAAATGGAATGGGAATGGAAATGGAATGGAATGGAATGGAATGGAATGTACCAGAAAGGAGTGGAGTGGAGTGGAGTGGAGTAGAGTGCACTGGAACGGAATGGAATGGAATGGAATGGAATGGAACGGAACGGAATGTACCCGAGAAGCACGGAATGGAATGGAATGGAATGGAATGGAATGGAATGGAATTGAATGTACCGGAGTGGAGTGGAGTGGAATGGAGTGGAGTGGAGTGGAGTGGAGTGGAATGGAATGGAATGGAACGGAATGGAATGGAATGGAATGCAATGGAATGCAATGGAATGGAAAGGAATGGAATGGAATGGAATGGAATGGAATGGAATGGAATGGACACCAGTAGAATGGAATGGAATGGAATGGAATGGAATGGAATGGAATGGAATGGAATGGAATGGAATGGAATGGAATGGAATGGAATGGAATGGAATTCAATGGAATGGAATGGAATGGAATGGAATTCTATGGAATGGAATGGAATGGAATGGAATTCAATGGAATGGAATGGAATGGAATGGAATTCTATGGAATGGAATGGAGTGGAATCGAATGGAATCGAATGGAATCGAATGGAATGGAATGGAATAGAATGGAATCAACCCGAGTAGAACGGAACGGAACGCAACGGAACGGAACGGAACGGAACGGGACGGAACGGAACGGAATGGAATGGAATGGAACGGAATTCCATGGAATGGAATGGAATGGAATGGAATTCAATGGAATGGAATGGAATGGAATGGAATGGAATGGAATGGAATTCAATGGAATGGAATGGAATGGATTGGAATGGAATGGAATAGAATGGAATCAACCCGAGTAGAACGGAACGGAACGCAACGGAACGGAATGGAACGGAACGGAACGGAATGGAATGTAATGGAATGGAATGGAATGGAATGGAATGGAGTGGAATGGAATGCAATGGAATGGAATGGAATGGAATGGAATGGAATGGAATGGAGTCGAATGGAATCGAATGGAATGGAATGGAATAGAATGGAATCAACCCGAGTAGAACGGTACGGAACGGAACGGAACGGAACGGAATGGAATGATCAACCCGTGTAGAATGGAATGGAATGGAATTGAATAGAATGGAATCAACCCTAGTTGAACGGAACGGAACGCAACGGATCGGAACGGAACGGGACGGAACGGAACGGAATGGAATGGAATGGAACGGAATTCAATTGAATGGAATGGAATGGAATGGAATTCAATGGAATGGAATGGAATGGAATGGAATGGAATGGAATGGAATGGAATGGAATTGACACCAGTAGAATGGAATGGAATGGAATGGAATGGAATGGAATGGAATGGAATGGAATGGAATGGAATGGAATGGAATGGAATGGAATCTACCCGAGTAGAACGGAATGGAACGGAATGGAATGGAATGGAATGGACAGGAGCAGAACGGAATGGAATGCAATGGAATGGAATGGAATGTACCCGAGCAGAACGGAATGGAATGAAATGGAAATGGAAAGGGAATGGAAATGGAACGGGAATGGAAATGGAACGGGAACGGAAACGGAACGGGAATGGAAATGGAACGGGAACGGAAACGGAACGAGAACGGAAATGGAACGGGAACGGAAACGGAACGGGAACGGAAATGGAACGGGAATGGTAATGGAACGGGAATGGAAATGGAACGGGAATGGAAATGGAACGGGAATGGAAATGGATCGGGAATGGAAATGGAACGGGAATGGTAATGGAACTGGAATGGAAATGGAACGGGAATGGAAAAGAAACGGGAATGGAAATGGAACGGGAATGGAAATGGAATGGGAATGGAAATGGAATGGAATGGAATGGAATGGAATGGAATGGAATGGAATGTACCGGAGTGGAGTGGAGTGGAGTGGAGTAGAGTGCACTGGAACGGAATGGAATGGAATGGAATGGAATGGAACGGAACGGAATGTACCTGAGAAGCACGGAATGGAATGGAATGGAATGGAATGGAATGGAATGGAATTGAATGTACCGGAGTGGAGTGGAGTGGAATGGAGTGGAGTGGAGTGGAGTGGAGTGGAATGGAATGGAATGGAACGGAATGGAATGGAATGGAATGCAATGGAATGCAATGGAATGGAAAGGAATGGAATGGAATGGAATGGAATGGAATGGAATGGAATGGACACCAGTAGAATGGAATGGAATGGAATGGAATGGAATGGAATGGAATGGAATGGAATGGAATGGAATGGAATTCAATGGAATGGAATGGAATGGAATGGAATTCTATGGAATGGAATGGAATGGAATGGAATTCAATGGAATGGAATGGAATGGAATGGAATTCTATGGAATGGAATGGAGTGGAATCGAATGGAATCGAATGGAATCGAATGGAATGGAATGGAATAGAATGGAATCAACCCGAGTAGAACGGAACGGAACGCAACGGAACGGAACGGAACGGAACGGGACGGAACGGAACGGAATGGAATGGAATGGAACGGAATTCCATGGAATGGAATGGAATGGAATGGAATTCAATGGAATGGAATGGAATGGAATGGAATGGAATTCAATGGAATGGAATGGAATGGAATGGAATGGAATGGAATGGAATGGAATTCAATGGAATGGAATGGAATGGATTGGAATGGAATGGAATAGAATGGAATCAACCCGAGTAGAACGGAACGGAACACAACGGAACGGAACGGAACGCAACGGAACGGAACGGAACGGAACGGAACGGAATGGAATGGAATGGAACGGAATTCAATGGAATGGAATGGAATGGAACGGAATTCAATGGAATGGAATGGAATGGAATTCAATGGAATGGAATGGAATGGAATGGAATTCAATGGAATGGAATGGAACGGAATGGAATTCAATGGAATGGAATGGAATGGAATTCAATGGAATGGAATGGAATGGAATGGAATGGAATGGAATTCAATGGAATGGAATGGAGTGGAATGGAATGGAATCGAATGGAATTGAATGGAATCGAATGGAATCAAATGGGATCGAATGGAATGGAATGGAATAGAATGGAATCAACCCGAGTAGAACGGAATGGAATGGAATGGAATGGAATGGGATGGAATGGAATGGAATGGAATGGAATGGAATTCAATGGAATGGAATGGAATGGAATGGAATGGAATGGAATGGAATGGAATGGAATGGAATGGAATTCTATGGAATGGAATGGAACGGAATGGAATTCAATGGAATGGAATGGAATGGAATTCAATGGAATGGAATGGAATGGAATGGAATGGAATGGAATGGAATTCCATGGAAAGGAGTGGAATGGAATGGAATGGAATCGAATGGAATGGAATGTAATGGAATGGAATGGAATGGAATGGAATGGAATGGAATGGAATGTACCAAAGTAGAACGGAATGGAATGGAATGGAATGGAATGGAATGGAATGTACCAAAGTAGAACGGAATGGAATGGAATGGAATGGAATGGAATGGAATGGAATGGAATGTACCCGAGTAGAACGGAATGGAATGGAATGGAATGGATTGGAATGGAATGGAATGGAATGGAATGGAATGTAACCGAGTAGAACGGAATGGAATGTAATTCAATGGAATGTAACCGGGTTGAACGGAACGGAATGGAATGGAATGGAATGGAATGGAATGGAATGGAATGGAATGGAATGGAATTGAGTGCAATGCAATGCAATGGAATGCAATGGCATGGAAAGGAATGGAATGGAATGGAATGGAATCTACCCGAGTAGAACGGAATGGAATGGAATTGAATGGAATGTAACCGAGTAGAACGGAACGGAATGGAATGGAATGGAATGGAATGGAATGGAATGCAATGGAATGGAATGGAATGGAATGGAATGGAATGGAATGGAATGGAATGGAATGGACACCAGTAGAATGGAATGGAATGGAATGGAATGGAATGGAATGGAATGGAATGGAATGGAATGGAATGGAATCTACCCGAGTAGAACGGAATGGAACGGAATGGAATGGAATGGAATGGACAGGAGCAGAACGGAATGGAATGCAATGGAATGGAATGGAATGTACCCGAGCAGAACGGAATGGAATGAAATGGAAATGCAAAGGGAATGGAAATGGAACGGGAATGGAAATGGAACGGGAACGGAAATAGAACGGGAATGGAAATGGAACGGGAACGGAAACGGAACGAGAAGGGAAATGGAACGGGAACGGAAACGGAACGGGAACGGAAATGGAACGGGAATGGTAACGGAACAGGAATGGAAATGGAACGGGAATGGAAAAGGAACGGGAATGGAAATGGATCGGGAATGGAAATGGAACGGGAATGGTAATGGAACGGGAATGGAAATGGAACGGGAATGGAAAAGAAACGGGAATGGAAATGGAACGGGAATGGAAATGGAATGGGAATGGAAATGGAATGGAATGGAATGGAATGGAATGGAATGGAATGGAATGTACCGGAGTGGAGTGGAGTGGAGTGGAGTAGAGTGCACTGGAACGGAATGGAATGGAATGGAATGGAATGGAACGGAACGGAATGTACCCGAGAAGCACGGAATGGAATGGAATGGAATGGAATGGAATGGAATGGAATGGAATGTACCGGAGTGGAGTGGAGTGGAATGGAGTGGAGTGGAGTGGTGTGGAGTGGAATGGAATGGAATGGAATGGAATGGAATGGAATGGAATGGAATGGAATGCAATGGAATGCAATGGAATGGAAAGGAATGGAATGGAATGGAATGGAATGGAATGGAATGGAATGGAATGGAATGGAATGGACAACAGTAGAATGGAATGGAATGGAATGGAATGGAATGGAATGGAACGGAATGGAATGGAATGGAATGGAATGGAATTCAATGGAATCGAATGGAATGGAATGGAATTCAATGGAATGGAATGGAATGGAATGGAATTCAATGGAATGGAATGGAGTTCTATGGAATGGAATGGAGTGGAATCGAATGGAATCGAATGGAATCGAATGGAATGGAATGGAATAGAATGGAATCAACCCGAGTAGAACGGAACGGAACGCAACGGAACGGAACGGAACGGAACGGGACGGAACGGAATGGAATGGAATGGAATGGAACGGAATTCCATGGAATGGAATGGAATGGAATGGAATTCAATGGAATGGAATGGAATGGAATGGAATGGAATGGAATGGAATGGAATTCAATGGAATGGAATGGAATGGAATGGAATGGAATGGAATGGAATGGAATTCAATGGAATGGAATGGAATGGATTGGAATGGAATGGAATAGAATGGAATCAACCCGAGTAGAACGGAACGGAACACAACGGAACGGAACGGAACGCAACGGAACGGAACGGAACGGAACGGAACGGAATGGAATGGAATGGAACGGAATTCAATGGAATGGAATGGAATGGAATGGAATTCTATGGAATGGAATGGAATGGAATGGAATGGAATTCCATGGAATGGAATGGAATTCAATGGAATTCAATGGAATGGAATGCAATGGAATGGAATGGAATGGAATGGAATGGAATGGAATTCAATGGAATAGAATGGAATGGAATGGAATGGAAACGAATGGAATCGAATGGAATCGAATGGAATCTAATGGAATCGAATGGAATGGAATGGAATAGAATGGAATCAACCCGAGTAGAACGGAATGGAATGGAATGGAATGGAATGGAATGGAATGGAATGGAATGAAATGTTATGGAATGGAATGGAATGGAATTCAATGCAATTCAATTGAATGGAATGGAAGGGAATGGAATGGAGTGGAGTGGAGTGGAGTGGAGTGGAGTGGAATGGAATGGAGTGGAATGGAATGGAATGGAATGGAATGGAATGGAATGGAACGGAATTCAATTTAATGGAATGGAAGGGAGTGGAATGGAGTGGAGTGGAGTGGAGTGGAGTGCAGTGGAGTGTAATGGAATGGAGTGGAATGGAATGGAATGGAATGGAATGGAATGGAATGGAATGGAATTCAATGGAGTGGAATGGAATGGAATGGAATGGAATGGAATGGAATGGAATGGAATTCATTGCAATGGAATGGAATGGAATCGAATGGAGTCAAATGGAATGGAATGGAATAGAATGGAATCAACCCGAGTAGAACGGAACGGAACGCAACGGAACGGAACGGAACGGAACGGAACGGAATGGAATGTAATGGAATGGAATGGAATGGAATGGAATGGAGTGGAATGGAATGCAATGGAATGGAATGGAATGGAATGGAATGGAATGGAATGGAGTCGAATGGAATCGAATGGAATGGAATGGAATAGAATGGAATCAACCCGAGTAGAACGGTACGGAACGGAACGGAACGGAACGGAATGGAATGATCAACCCGTGTAGAATGGAATGGAATGGAATTGAATAGAATGGAATCAACCCTAGTTGAACGGAACGGAACGCAACGGATCGGAACGGAACGGGACGGAACGGAACGGAATGGAATGGAATGGAACGGAATTCAATTGAATGGAATGGAATGGAATGGAATTCAATGGAATGGAATGGAATGGAATGGAATGGAATGGAATGGAATGGAATGGAATGGAATTGACACCAGTAGAATGGAATGGAATGGAATGGAATGGAATGGAATGGAATGGAATGGAATGGAATGGAATGGAATGGAATGGAATGGAATGGAATGGAATCTACCCGAGTAGAACGGAATGGAACGGAATGGAATGGAATGGAATGGACAGGAGCAGAACGGAATGGAATGCAATGGAATGGAATGGAATGTACCCGAGCAGAACGGAATGGAATGAAATGGAAATGGAAAGGGAATGGAAATGGAACGGGAATGGAAATGGAACGGGAACGGAAACGGAACGGGAATGGAAATGGAACGGGAACGGAAACGGAACGAGAACGGAAATGGAACGGGAACGGAAACGGAACGGGAACGGAAATGGAACGGGAATGGTAATGGAACGGGAATGGAAATGGAACGGGAATGGAAATGGAACGGGAATGGAAATGGATCGGGAATGGAAATGGAACGGGAATGGTAATGGAACTGGAATGGAAATGGAACGGGAATGGAAAAGAAACGGGAATGGAAATGGAACGGGAATGGAAATGGAATGGGAATGGAAATGGAATGGAATGGAATGGAATGGAATGTACCAGAAAGGAGTGGAGTGGAGTGGAGTGGAGTAGAGTGCACTGGAACGGAATGGAATGGAATGGAATGGAATGGAACGGAACGGAATGTACCCGAGAAGCACGGAATGGAATGGAATGGAATGGAATGGAATGGAATGGAATTGAATGTACCGGAGTGGAGTGGAGTGGAATGGAGTGGAGTGGAGTGGAGTGGAGTGGAATGGAATGGAATGGAACGGAATGGAATGGAATGGAATGCAATGGAATGCAATGGAATGGAAAGGAATGGAATGGAATGGAATGGAATGGAATGGAATGGAATGGACACCAGTAGAATGGAATGGAATGGAATGGAATGGAATGGAATGGAATGGAATGGAATGGAATGGAATGGAATGGAATTCAATGGAATGGAATGGAATGGAATGGAATTCTATGGAATGGAATGGAATGGAATGGAATTCAATGGAATGGAATGGAATGGAATGGAATTCTATGGAATGGAATGGAGTGGAATCGAATGGAATCGAATGGAATCGAATGGAATGGAATGGAATAGAATGGAATCAACCCGAGGAGAACGGAACGGAACGCAACGGAACGGAACGGAACGGAACGGGACGGAACGGAACGGAATGGAATGGAATGGAACGGAATTCAATGGAATGGAATGGAATGGAATGGAATTCTATGGAATGGAATGGAATGGAATGGAATGGAATTCCATGGAATGGAATGGAATTCAATGGAATTCAATGGAATGGAATGCAATGGAATGGAATGGAATGGAATGGAATGGAATGGAATTCAATGGAATAGAATGGAATGGAATGGAATGGAAACGAATGGAATCGAATGGAATCGAATGGAATCTAATGGAATCGAATGGAATGGAATGGAATAGAATGGAATCAACCCGAGTAGAACGGAATGGAATGGAATGGAATGGAATGGAATGGAATGGAATGGAATGAAATGTTATGGAATGGAATGGAATGGAATTCAATGCAATTCAATTGAATGGAATGGAAGGGAATGGAATGGAGTGGAGTGGAGTGGAGTGGAGTGGAATGGAATGGAGTGGAATGGAATGGAATGGAATGGAATGGAATGGAATGGAACGGAATTCAATTTAATGGAATGGAAGGGAGTGGAATGGAGTGGAGTGGAGTGGAGTGGAGTGCAGTGGAGTGTAATGGAATGGAGTGGAATGGAATGGAATGGAATGGAATGGAATGGAATGGAATGGAATGGAATGGAATTCAATGGAGTGGAATGGAATGGAATGGAATGGAATGGAATGGAATGGAATGGAATTCATTGCAATGGAATGGAATGGAATCGAATGGAGTCAAATGGAATGGAATGGAATAGAATGGAATCAACCCGAGTAGAACGGAACGGAACGCAACGGAACGGAACGGAACGGAACGGAACGGAATGGAATGTAATGGAATGGAATGGAATGGAATGGAATGGAGTGGAATGGAATGCAATGGAATGGAATGGAATGGAATGGAATGGAATGGAATGGAGTCGAATGGAATCGAATGGAATGGAATGGAATAGAATGGAATCAACCCGAGTAGAACGGTACGGAACGGAACGGAACGGAACGGAACGGAACGGAATGGAATGATCAACCCGTGTAGAATGGAATGGAATGGAATTGAATAGAATGGAATCAACCCTAGTTGAACGGAACGGAACGCAACGGATCGGAACGGAACGGGACGGAACGGAACGGAATGGAATGGAATGGAACGGAATTCAATTGAATGGAATGGAATGGAATGGAATTCAATGGAATGGAATGGAATGGAATGGAATGGAATGGAATGGAATGGACACCAGTAGAATGGAATGGAATGGAATGGAATGGAATGGAATGGAATGGAATGGAATGGAATGGAATGGAATCTACCCGAGTAGAACGGAATGGAACGGAATGGAATGGAATGGAATGGACAGGAGCAGAACGGAATGGAATGCAATGGAATGGAATGGAATGTACCCGAGCAGAACGGAATGGAATGAAATGGAAATGGAAAGGGAATGGAAATGGAACGGGAACGGAAACGGAACGGGAATGGAAATGGAACGGGAACGGAAACGGAACGAGAACGGAAATGGAACGGGAACGGAAACGGAACGGGAACGGAAATGGAACGGGAATGGTAATGGAACGGGAATGGAAATGGAACGGGAATGGAAATGGAACGGGAATGGAAATGGATCGGGAATGGAAATGGAACGGGAATGGTAATGGAACTGGAATGGAAATGGAACGGGAATGGAAAAGAAACGGGAATGGAAATGGAACGGGAATGGAAATGGAATGGGAATGGAAATGGAATGGAATGGAATGGAATGGAATGTACCAGAAAGGAGTGGAGTGGAGTGGAGTGGAGTAGAGTGCACTGGAACGGAATGGAATGGAATGGAATGGAATGGAACGGAACGGAATGTACCCGAGAAGCACGGAATGGAATGGAATGGAATGGAATGGAATGGAATGGAATTGAATGTACCGGAGTGGAGTGGAGTGGAATGGAGTGGAGTGGAGTGGAGTGGAGTGGAATGGAATGGAATGGAACGGAATGGAATGGAATGGAATGCAATGGAATGCAATGGAATGGAAAGGAATGGAATGGAATGGAATGGAATGGAATGGAATGGAATGGACACCAGTAGAATGGAATGGAATGGAATGGAATGGAATGGAATGGAATGGAATGGAATGGAATGGAATGGAATGGAATGGAATGGAATGGAATGGAATTCAATGGAATGGAATGGAATGGAATGGAATTCTATGGAATGGAATGGAATGGAATGGAATTCAATGGAATGGAATGGAATGGAATGGAATTCTATGGAATGGAATGGAGTGGAATCGAATGGAATCGAATGGAATCGAATGGAATGGAATGGAATAGAATGGAATCAACCCGAGTAGAACGGAACGGAACGCAACGGAACGGAACGGAACGGAACGGGACGGAACGGAACGGAATGGAATGGAATGGAACGGAATTCCATGGAATGGAATGGAATGGAATGGAATTCAATGGAATGGAATGGAATGGAATGGAATGGAATGGAATGGAATTCAATGGAATGGAATGGAATGGATTGGAATGGAATGGAATAGAATGGAATCAACCCGAGTAGAACGGAACGGAACACAACGGAACGGAACGGAACGCAACGGAACGGAACGGAACGGAACGGAACGGAATGGAATGGAATGGAACGGAATTCCATGGAATGGAATGGAATGGAATGGAATTCTATGGAATGGAATGGAATGGAATGGAATGGAATTCCATGGAATGGAATGGAATTCAATGGAATTCAATGGAATGGAATGCAATGGAATGGAATGGAATGGAATGGAATGGAATGGAATGGAATTCAATGGAATAGAATGGAATGGAATGGAATGGAAACGAATGGAATCGAATGGAATCGAATGGAATCTAATGGAATCGAATGGAATGGAATGGAATAGAATGGAATCAACCCGAGTAGAACGGAATGGAATGGAATGGAATGGAATGGAATGGAATGGAATGGAATGAAATGTTATGGAATGGAATGGAATGGAATTCAATGCAATTCAATTGAATGGAATGGAAGGGAATGGAATGGAGTGGAGTGGAGTGGAGTGGAGTGGAGTGGAATGGAATGGAGTGGAATGGAATGGAATGGAATGGAATGGAATGGAATGGAATGGAATGGAATTCAATTTAATGGAATGGAAGGGAGTGGAATGGAGTGGAGTGGAGTGGAGTGGAGTGCAGTGGAGTGTAATGGAATGGAGTGGAATGGAATGGAATGGAATGGAATGGAATGGAATGGAATTCAATGGAGTGGAATGGAATGGAATGGAATGGAATGGAATGGAATGGAATGGAATTCGATGCAATGGAATGGAATGGAATCGAATGGAGTCAAATGGAATGGAATGGAATAGAATGGAATCAACCCGAGTAGAACGGAACGGAACGCAACGGAACGGAACGGAACGGAACGGAACGGAATGGAATGTAATGGAATGGAATGGAATGGAATGGATTGGAGTGGAATGGAATGCAATGGAATGGAATGGAATGGAATGGAATGGAATGGAATGGAATGGAGTCGAATGGAATCGAATGGAATGGAATGGAATAGAATGGAATCAACCCGAGTAGAACGGTACGGAACGGAACGGAACGGAACGGAACGGAATGGAATGATCAACCCGTGTAGAATGGAATGGAATGGAATTGAATAGAATGGAATCAACCCTAGTTGAACGGAACGGAACGCAACGGAACGGAACGGAACGGGACGGAACGGAACGGAATGGAATGGAATGGAACGGAATTCAATTGAATGGAATGGAATGGAATGGAATTCAATGGAATGGAATGGAATGGAATGGAATGGAATGGAATGGAATGGAATGGAATGGAATGGACACCAGTAGAATGGAATGGAATGGAATGGAATGGAATGGAATGGAATGGAATGGAATGGAATAGAATGGAATCTACCCGAGTAGAACGGAATGGAACAGAATGGAATGGAATGGAATGGACAGGAGCAGAACGGAATGGAATGCAATGGAATGGAATGGAATGTACCCGAGCAGAACGGAATGGAATGAAATGGAAATGGAAAGGGAATGGAAATGGAACGGGAATGGAAATGGAACGGGAACGGAAATGGAACGGGAATGGAAATGGAACGGGAACGGAAACGGAACGAGAACGGAAATGGAACGGGAACGGAAACGGAACGGGAACGGAAATGGAACGGGAATGGTAATGGAACGGGAATGGAAATGGAACGGGAATGGAAATGGAACGGGAATGGAAATGGATCGGGAATGGAAATGGAACGGGAATGGTAATGGAACTGGAATGGAAATGGAACGGGAATGGAAAAGAAACGGGAATGGAAATGGAACGGGAATGGAAATGGAATGGGAATGGAAATGGAATGGAATGGAATGGAATGGAATGGAATGGAATGGAATGGAATGTACCGGAGTGGAGTGGAGTGGAGTGGAGTAGAGTGCACTGGAACGGAATGGAATGGAATGGAATGGAATGGAACGGAACGGAATGTACCTGAGAAGCACGGAATGGAATGGAATGGAATGGAATGGAATGGAATGGAATTGAATGTACCGGAGTGGAGTGGAGTGGAATGGAGTGGAGTGGAGTGGAGTGGAGTGGAATGGAATGGAATGGAACGGAATGGAATGGAATGGAATGCAATGGAATGCAATGGAATGGAAAGGAATGGAATGGAATGGAATGGAATGGAATGGAATGGAATGGACACCAGTAGAATGGAATGGAATGGAATGGAATGGAATGGAATGGAATGGAATGGAATGGAATGGAATTCAATGGAATGGAATGGAATGGAATGGAATTCTATGGAATGGAATGGAATGGAATGGAATTCAATGGAATGGAATGGAATGGAATGGAATTCTATGGAATGGAATGGAGTGGAATCGAATGGAATCGAATGGAATCGAATGGAATGGAATGGAATAGAATGGAATCAACCCGAGTAGAACGGAACGGAACGCAACGGAACGGAACGGAACGGAACGGGACGGAACGGAACGGAATGGAATGGAATGGAACGGAATTCCATGGAATGGAATGGAATGGAATGGAATTCAATGGAATGGAATGGAATGGAATGGAATGGAATTCAATGGAATGGAATGGAATGGAATGGAATGGAATGGAATGGAATGGAATGGAATTCAATGGAATGGAATGGAATGGATTGGAATGGAATGGAATAGAATGGAATCAACCCGAGTAGAACGGAACGGAACACAACGGAACGGAACGGAACGCAACGGAACGGAACGGAACGGAACGGAACGGAATGGAATGGAATGGAACGGAATTCAATGGAATGGAATGGAATGGAACGGAATTCAATGGAATGGAATGGAATGGAATTCAATGGAATGGAATGGAATGGAATGGAATTCAATGGAATGGAATGGAACGGAATGGAATTCAATGGAATGGAATGGAATGGAATTCAATGGAATGGAATGGAATGGAATGGAATGGAATGGAATTCAATGGAATGGAATGGAGTGGAATGGAATGGAATCGAATGGAATTGAATGGAATCGAATGGAATCAAATGGGATCGAATGGAATGGAATGGAATAGAATGGAATCAACCCGAGTAGAACGGAATGGAATGGAATGGAATGGAATGGGATGGAATGGAATGGAATGGAATGGAATGGAATTCAATGGAATGGAATGGAATGGAATGGAATGGAATGGAATGGAATGGAATGGAATGGAATGGAATTCTATGGAATGGAATGGAACGGAATGGAATTCAATGGAATGGAATGGAATGGAATTCAATGGAATGGAATGGAATGGAATGGAATGGAATGGAATGGAATTCCATGGAAAGGAGTGGAATGGAATGGAATGGAATCGAATGGAATGGAATGTAATGGAATGGAATGGAATGGAATGGAATGGAATGGAATGGAATGTACCAAAGTAGAACGGAATGGAATGGAATGGAATGGAATGGAATGGAATGTACCAAAGTAGAACGGAATGGAATGGAATGGAATGGAATGGAATGGAATGGAATGGAATGTACCCGAGTAGAACGGAATGGAATGGAATGGAATGGATTGGAATGGAATGGAATGGAATGGAATGGAATGTAACCGAGTAGAACGGAATGGAATGTAATTCAATGGAATGTAACCGGGTTGAACGGAACGGAATGGAATGGAATGGAATGGAATGGAATGGAATGGAATGGAATGGAATTGAGTGCAATGCAATGCAATGGAATGCAATGGCATGGAAAGGAATGGAATGGAATGGAATGGAATCTACCCGAGTAGAACGGAATGGAATGGAATTGAATGGAATGTAACCGAGTAGAACGGAACGGAATGGAATGGAATGGAATGGAATGGAATGGAATGCAATGGAATGGAATGGAATGGAATGGAATGGAATGGAATGGAATGGAATGGAATGGACACCAGTAGAATGGAATGGAATGGAATGGAATGGAATGGAATGGAATGGAATGGAATGGAATGGAATGGAATCTACCCGAGTAGAACGGAATGGAACGGAATGGAATGGAATGGAATGGACAGGAGCAGAACGGAATGGAATGCAATGGAATGGAATGGAATGTACCCGAGCAGAACGGAATGGAATGAAATGGAAATGGAAAGGGAATGGAAATGGAACGGGAATGGAAATGGAACGGGAACGGAAATAGAACGGGAATGGAAATGGAACGGGAACGGAAACGGAACGAGAAGGGAAATGGAACGGGAACGGAAACGGAACGGGAACGGAAATGGAACGGGAATGGTAACGGAACAGGAATGGAAATGGAACGGGAATGGAAAAGGAACGGGAATGGAAATGGATCGGGAATGGAAATGGAACGGGAATGGTAATGGAACGGGAATGGAAATGGAACGGGAATGGAAAAGAAACGGGAATGGAAATGGAACGGGAATGGAAATGGAATGGGAATGGAAATGGAATGGAATGGAATGGAATGGAATGGAATGGAATGGAATGTACCGGAGTGGAGTGGAGTGGAGTGGAGTAGAGTGCACTGGAACGGAATGGAATGGAATGGAATGGAATGGAACGGAACGGAATGTACCCGAGAAGCACGGAATGGAATGGAATGGAATGGAATGGAATGGAATGGAATGGAATGTACCGGAGTGGAGTGGAGTGGAATGGAGTGGAGTGGAGTGGTGTGGAGTGGAATGGAATGGAATGGAATGGAATGGAATGGAATGGAATGGAATGGAATGCAATGGAATGCAATGGAATGGAAAGGAATGGAATGGAATGGAATGGAATGGAATGGAATGGAATGGAATGGAATGGAATGGACAACAGTAGAATGGAATGGAATGGAATGGAATGGAATGGAATGGAACGGAATGGAATGGAATGGAATGGAATGGAATTCAATGGAATCGAATGGAATGGAATGGAATTCAATGGAATGGAATGGAATGGAATGGAATTCAATGGAATGGAATGGAGTTCTATGGAATGGAATGGAGTGGAATCGAATGGAATCGAATGGAATCGAATGGAATGGAATGGAATAGAATGGAATCAAACCGAGTAGAACGGAACGGAACGCAACGGAACGGAACGGAACGGAACGGGACGGAACGGAATGGAATGGAATGGAATGGAACGGAATTCCATGGAATGGAATGGAATGGAATGGAATTCAATGGAATGGAATGGAATGGAATGGAATGGAATGGAATGGAATGGAATTCAATGGAATGGAATGGAATGGAATGGAATGGAATGGAATGGAATGGAATTCAATGGAATGGAATGGAATGGATTGGAATGGAATGGAATAGAATGGAATCAACCCGAGTAGAACGGAACGGAACACAACGGAACGGAACGGAACGCAACGGAACGGAACGGAACGGAACGGAACGGAATGGAATGGAATGGAACGGAATTCAATGGAATGGAATGGAATGGAATGGAATTCTATGGAATGGAATGGAATGGAATGGAATGGAATTCCATGGAATGGAATGGAATTCAATGGAATTCAATGGAATGGAATGCAATGGAATGGAATGGAATGGAATGGAATGGAATGGAATTCAATGGAATAGAATGGAATGGAATGGAATGGAAACGAATGGAATCGAATGGAATCGAATGGAATCTAATGGAATCGAATGGAATGGAATGGAATAGAATGGAATCAACCCGAGTAGAACGGAATGGAATGGAATGGAATGGAATGGAATGGAATGGAATGGAATGAAATGTTATGGAATGGAATGGAATGGAATTCAATGCAATTCAATTGAATGGAATGGAAGGGAATGGAATGGAGTGGAGTGGAGTGGAGTGGAGTGGAGTGGAATGGAATGGAGTGGAATGGAATGGAATGGAATGGAATGGAATGGAATGGAACGGAATTCAATTTAATGGAATGGAAGGGAGTGGAATGGAGTGGAGTGGAGTGGAGTGGAGTGCAGTGGAGTGTAATGGAATGGAGTGGAATGGAATGGAATGGAATGGAATGGAATGGAATGGAATGGAATGGAATTCAATGGAGTGGAATGGAATGGAATGGAATGGAATGGAATGGAATGGAATGGAATTCATTGCAATGGAATGGAATGGAATCGAATGGAGTCAAATGGAATGGAATGGAATAGAATGGAATCAACCCGAGTAGAACGGAACGGAACGCAACGGAACGGAACGGAACGGAACGGAACGGAATGGAATGTAATGGAATGGAATGGAATGGAATGGAATGGAGTGGAATGGAATGCAATGGAATGGAATGGAATGGAATGGAATGGAATGGAATGGAGTCGAATGGAATCGAATGGAATGGAATGGAATAGAATGGAATCAACCCGAGTAGAACGGTACGGAACGGAACGGAACGGAACGGAATGGAATGATCAACCCGTGTAGAATGGAATGGAATGGAATTGAATAGAATGGAATCAACCCTAGTTGAACGGAACGGAACGCAACGGATCGGAACGGAACGGGACGGAACGGAACGGAATGGAATGGAATGGAACGGAATTCAATTGAATGGAATGGAATGGAATGGAATTCAATGGAATGGAATGGAATGGAATGGAATGGAATGGAATGGAATGGAATGGAATTGACACCAGTAGAATGGAATGGAATGGAATGGAATGGAATGGAATGGAATGGAATGGAATGGAATGGAATGGAATGGAATGGAATGGAATGGAATGGAATCTACCCGAGTAGAACGGAATGGAACGGAATGGAATGGAATGGAATGGACAGGAGCAGAACGGAATGGAATGCAATGGAATGGAATGGAATGTACCCGAGCAGAACGGAATGGAATGAAATGGAAATGGAAAGGGAATGGAAATGGAACGGGAATGGAAATGGAACGGGAACGGAAACGGAACGGGAATGGAAATGGAACGGGAACGGAAACGGAACGAGAACGGAAATGGAACGGGAACGGAAACGGAACGGGAACGGAAATGGAACGGGAATGGTAATGGAACGGGAATGGAAATGGAACGGGAATGGAAATGGAACGGGAATGGAAATGGATCGGGAATGGAAATGGAACGGGAATGGTAATGGAACTGGAATGGAAATGGAACGGGAATGGAAAAGAAACGGGAATGGAAATGGAACGGGAATGGAAATGGAATGGGAATGGAAATGGAATGGAATGGAATGGAATGGAATGTACCAGAAAGGAGTGGAGTGGAGTGGAGTGGAGTAGAGTGCACTGGAACGGAATGGAATGGAATGGAATGGAATGGAACGGAACGGAATGTACCCGAGAAGCACGGAATGGAATGGAATGGAATGGAATGGAATGGAATGGAATTGAATGTACCGGAGTGGAGTGGAGTGGAATGGAGTGGAGTGGAGTGGAGTGGAGTGGAATGGAATGGAATGGAACGGAATGGAATGGAATGGAATGCAATGGAATGCAATGGAATGGAAAGGAATGGAATGGAATGGAATGGAATGGAATGGAATGGAATGGACACCAGTAGAATGGAATGGAATGGAATGGAATGGAATGGAATGGAATGGAATGGAATGGAATGGAATGGAATGGAATTCAATGGAATGGAATGGAATGGAATGGAATTCTATGGAATGGAATGGAATGGAATGGAATTCAATGGAATGGAATGGAATGGAATGGAATTCTATGGAATGGAATGGAGTGGAATCGAATGGAATCGAATGGAATCGAATGGAATGGAATGGAATAGAATGGAATCAACCCGAGGAGAACGGAACGGAACGCAACGGAACGGAACGGAACGGAACGGGACGGAACGGAACGGAATGGAATGGAATGGAACGGAATTCAATGGAATGGAATGGAATGGAATGGAATTCTATGGAATGGAATGGAATGGAATGGAATGGAATTCCATGGAATGGAATGGAATTCAATGGAATTCAATGGAATGGAATGCAATGGAATGGAATGGAATGGAATGGAATGGAATGGAATTCAATGGAATAGAATGGAATGGAATGGAATGGAAACGAATGGAATCGAATGGAATCGAATGGAATCTAATGGAATCGAATGGAATGGAATGGAATAGAATGGAATCAACCCGAGTAGAACGGAATGGAATGGAATGGAATGGAATGGAATGGAATGGAATGGAATGAAATGTTATGGAATGGAATGGAATGGAATTCAATGCAATTCAATTGAATGGAATGGAAGGGAATGGAATGGAGTGGAGTGGAGTGGAGTGGAGTGGAGTGGAATGGAATGGAGTGGAATGGAATGGAATGGAATGGAATGGAATGGAATGGAACGGAATTCAATTTAATGGAATGGAAGGGAGTGGAATGGAGTGGAGTGGAGTGGAGTGGAGTGCAGTGGAGTGTAATGGAATGGAGTGGAATGGAATGGAATGGAATGGAATGGAATGGAATGGAATGGAATGGAATGGAATTCAATGGAGTGGAATGGAATGGAATGGAATGGAATGGAATGGAATGGAATGGAATTCATTGCAATGGAATGGAATGGAATCGAATGGAGTCAAATGGAATGGAATGGAATAGAATGGAATCAACCCGAGTAGAACGGAACGGAACGCAACGGAACGGAACGGAACGGAACGGAACGGAATGGAATGTAATGGAATGGAATGGAATGGAATGGAATGGAGTGGAATGGAATGCAATGGAATGGAATGGAATGGAATGGAATGGAATGGAATGGAGTCGAATGGAATCGAATGGAATGGAATGGAATAGAATGGAATCAACCCGAGTAGAACGGTACGGAACGGAACGGAACGGAACGGAACGGAACGGAATGGAATGATCAACCCGTGTAGAATGGAATGGAATGGAATTGAATAGAATGGAATCAACCCTAGTTGAACGGAACGGAACGCAACGGATCGGAACGGAACGGGACGGAACGGAACGGAATGGAATGGAATGGAACGGAATTCAATTGAATGGAATGGAATGGAATGGAATTCAATGGAATGGAATGGAATGGAATGGAATGGAATGGAATGGAATGGACACCAGTAGAATGGAATGGAATGGAATGGAATGGAATGGAATGGAATGGAATGGAATGGAATGGAATCTACCCGAGTAGAACGGAATGGAACGGAATGGAATGGAATGGAATGGACAGGAGCAGAACGGAATGGAATGCAATGGAATGGAATGGAATGTACCCGAGCAGAACGGAATGGAATGAAATGGAAATGGAAAGGGAATGGAAATGGAACGGGAACGGAAACGGAACGGGAATGGAAATGGAACGGGAACGGAAACGGAACGAGAACGGAAATGGAACGGGAACGGAAACGGAACGGGAACGGAAATGGAACGGGAATGGTAATGGAACGGGAATGGAAATGGAACGGGAATGGAAATGGAACGGGAATGGAAATGGATCGGGAATGGAAATGGAACGGGAATGGTAATGGAACTGGAATGGAAATGGAACGGGAATGGAAAAGAAACGGGAATGGAAATGGAACGGGAATGGAAATGGAATGGGAATGGAAATGGAATGGAATGGAATGGAATGGAATGTACCAGAAAGGAGTGGAGTGGAGTGGAGTGGAGTAGAGTGCACTGGAACGGAATGGAATGGAATGGAATGGAATGGAACGGAACGGAATGTACCCGAGAAGCACGGAATGGAATGGAATGGAATGGAATGGAATGGAATGGAATTGAATGTACCGGAGTGGAGTGGAGTGGAATGGAGTGGAGTGGAGTGGAGTGGAGTGGAATGGAATGGAATGGAACGGAATGGAATGGAATGGAATGCAATGGAATGCAATGGAATGGAAAGGAATGGAATGGAATGGAATGGAATGGAATGGAATGGAATGGACACCAGTAGAATGGAATGGAATGGAATGGAATGGAATGGAATGGAATGGAATGGAATGGAATGGAATGGAATGGAATGGAATGGAATGGAATGGAATTCAATGGAATGGAATGGAATGGAATGGAATTCTATGGAATGGAATGGAATGGAATGGAATTCAATGGAATGGAATGGAATGGAATGGAATTCTATGGAATGGAATGGAGTGGAATCGAATGGAATCGAATGGAATCGAATGGAATGGAATGGAATAGAATGGAATCAACCCGAGTAGAACGGAACGGAACGCAACGGAACGGAACGGAACGGAACGGGACGGAACGGAACGGAATGGAATGGAATGGAACGGAATTCCATGGAATGGAATGGAATGGAATGGAATTCAATGGAATGGAATGGAATGGAATGGAATGGAATGGAATGGAATTCAATGGAATGGAATGGAATGGATTGGAATGGAATGGAATAGAATGGAATCAACCCGAGTAGAACGGAACGGAACACAACGGAACGGAACGGAACGCAACGGAACGGAACGGAACGGAACGGAACGGAATGGAATGGAATGGAACGGAATTCCATGGAATGGAATGGAATGGAATGGAATTCTATGGAATGGAATGGAATGGAATGGAATGGAATTCCATGGAATGGAATGGAATTCAATGGAATTCAATGGAATGGAATGCAATGGAATGGAATGTAATGGAATGGAATGGAATGGAATTCAATGGAATAGAATGGAATGGAATGGAATGGAAACGAATGGAATCGAATGGAATCGAATGGAATCTAATGGAATCGAATGGAATGGAATGGAATAGAATGGAATCAACCCGAGTAGAACGGAATGGAATGGAATGGAATGGAATGGAATGGAATGGAATGGAATGAAATGTTATGGAATGGAATGGAATGGAATTCAATGCAATTCAATTGAATGGAATGGAAGGGAATGGAATGGAGTGGAGTGGAGTGGAGTGGAGTGGAGTGGAATGGAATGGAGTGGAATGGAATGGAATGGAATGGAATGGAATGGAATGGAATGGAATGGAATTCAATTTAATGGAATGGAAGGGAGTGGAATGGAGTGGAGTGGAGTGGAGTGGAGTGCAGTGGAGTGTAATGGAATGGAGTGGAATGGAATGGAATGGAATGGAATGGAATGGAATGGAATTCAATGGAGTGGAATGGAATGGAATGGAATGGAATGGAATGGAATGGAATGGAATTCGATGCAATGGAATGGAATGGAATCGAATGGAGTCAAATGGAATGGAATGGAATAGAATGGAATCAACCCGAGTAGAACGGAACGGAACGCAACGGAACGGAACGGAACGGAACGGAACGGAATGGAATGTAATGGAATGGAATGGAATGGAATGGATTGGAGTGGAATGGAATGCAATGGAATGGAATGGAATGGAATGGAATGGAATGGAATGGAATGGAGTCGAATGGAATCGAATGGAATGGAATGGAATAGAATGGAATCAACCCGAGTAGAACGGTACGGAACGGAACGGAACGGAACGGAACGGAATGGAATGATCAACCCGTGTAGAATGGAATGGAATGGAATTGAATAGAATGGAATCAACCCTAGTTGAACGGAACGGAACGCAACGGAACGGAACGGAACGGGACGGAACGGAACGGAATGGAATGGAATGGAACGGAATTCAATTGAATGGAATGGAATGGAATGGAATTCAATGGAATGGAATGGAATGGAATGGAATGGAATGGAATGGAATGGAATGGAATGGAATGGACACCAGTAGAATGGAATGGAATGGAATGGAATGGAATGGAATGGAATGGAATGGAATGGAATAGAATGGAATCTACCCGAGTAGAACGGAATGGAACAGAATGGAATGGAATGGAATGGACAGGAGCAGAACGGAATGGAATGCAATGGAATGGAATGGAATGTACCCGAGCAGAACGGAATGGAATGAAATGGAAATGGAAAGGGAATGGAAATGGAACGGGAATGGAAATGGAACGGGAACGGAAATGGAACGGGAATGGAAATGGAACGGGAACGGAAACGGAACGAGAACGGAAATGGAACGGGAACGGAAACGGAACGGGAACGGAAATGGAACGGGAATGGTAATGGAACGGGAATGGAAATGGAACGGGAATGGAAATGGAACGGGAATGGAAATGGATCGGGAATGGAAATGGAACGGGAATGGTAATGGAACTGGAATGGAAATGGAACGGGAATGGAAAAGAAACGGGAATGGAAATGGAACGGGAATGGAAATGGAATGGGAATGGAAATGGAATGGAATGGAATGGAATGGAATGTACCAGAGTGGAGTGGAGTGGAGTGGAGTGGAGTAGAGTGCACTGGAACGGAATGGAATGGAATGGAATGGAATGGAACGGAACGGAATGTACCCGAGAAGCACGGAATGGAATGGAATGGAATGGAATGGAATGGAATGTACCGGAGTGGAGTGGAGTGGAGTGGAGTGGAGTAGAGTGCACTGGAACGGAATGGAATGGAATGGAATGGAATGGAACGGAACGGAATGTACCCGAGAAGCACGGAATGGAATGGAATGGAATGGAATGGAATTGAATATACCGGAGTGGAGTGGAGTGGAATGGAGTGGAGTGGAGTGGAGTGGAGTGGAATGGAATGGAATGGAACGGAATGGAATGGAATGGAATGCAATGGAATGCAATGGAATGGAAAGGAATGGAATGGAATGGAATGGAATGGAATGGAATGGAATGGAATGGACACCAGTAGAATGGAATGGAATGGAATGGAATGGAATGGAATGGAATGGAATGGAATGGAATGGAATTCAATGGAATGGAATGGAATGGAATGGAATTCTATGGAATGGAATGGAATGGAATGGAATTCAATGGAATGGAATGGAATGGAATGGAATTCTATGGAATGGAATGGAGTGGAATCGAATGGAATCGAATGGAATCGAATGGAATGGAATGGAATAGAATGGAATCAACCCGAGTAGAACGGAACGGAATGCAACGGAACGGAACGGAACGGAACGGGACGGAACGGAACGGAATGGAATGGAATGGAACGGAATTCCATGGAATGGAATGGAATGGAATGGAATTCAATGGAATGGAATGGAATGGAATGGAATGGAATGGAATGGAATGCAATGGAATGGAATGGAATGGAATGGAATGGATTGGAATGGAATGGAATAGAATGGAATGGAATGGAATGGAATGGAATTCAATGGAATGGAATGGAATGGAATGGAATTCTATGGAATGGAATGGAGTGGAATCGAATGGAATCGAATGGAATCGAATGGAATGGAATGGAATAGAATGGAATCAACCCGAGTAGAACGGAACGGAACGCAACGGAACGGAACGGAACGGAACGGGATGGAACGGAACGGAATGGAATGGAATGGAACGGAATTCCATGGAATGGAATGGAATGGAATGGAATTCAATGGAATGGAATGGAATGGAATGGAATGGAATGGAATGGATTGGAATGGAATGGAATAGAATGGAATCAACCCGAGTAGAACGGAACGGAACACAACGGAACGGAACGGAACGCAACGGAACGGAACGGAACGGAACGGGACGGAACGGAACGGAATGGAATGGAATGGAACGGAATTCCATGGAATGGATTGGAATGGAATGGAATTCAATGGAATGGAATGGAATGGAATGGAATGGAATGGAATGGAATGGAATGGAATGGAATTCAATGGAATGGAATGGAATGGAATGGAATGGAATGGAATTCAATGGAATGGAATGGAATGGATTGGAATGGAATGGAATAGAATGGAATCATCCCGAGTAGAACGGAACGGAACACAACGGAACGGAACGGAACGCAACGGAACGGAACGGAACGGAACGGAACGGAATGGAATGGAATGGAACGGAATTCAATGGAATGGAATGGAATGGAATTCAATGGAATGGAATGGAATGGAATGGAATTCAATGGAATGGAATGGAACGGAATGGAATTCAATGGAATGGAATGGAATGGAATTCAATGGAATGGAATGGAATGGAATGGAATGGAATTCAATGGAATGGAATGGAGTGGAATGGAATGGAATCGAATGGAATTGAATGGAATCGAATGGAATCAAATGGGATCGAATGGAATGGAATGGAATAGAATGGAATCAACCCGAGTAGAACGGAATGGAATGGAATGGAATGGAATGGGATGGAATGGAATGGAATGGAATGGAATGGAATTCAATGGAATGGAATGGAATGGAATGGAATGGAATGGAATGGAATGGAATGGAATTCAATGGAATGGAATGGAACGGAATGGAATTCAATGGAATGGAATGGAATGGAATTCAATGGAATGGAATGGAATGGAATGGAATGGAATGGAATGGAATTCCATGGAATGGAGTGGAATGGAATGGAATGGAATCGAATGGAATGGAATGTAATGGAATGGAATGGAATGGAATGGAATGGAATGGAATGGAATGTACCAAAGTAGAACGGAATGGAATGGAATGGAATGGAATGGAATGGAATGGAATGGAATGGAATGTACCCGAGTAGAACGGAATGGAATGGAATGGAATGGATTGGAATGGAATGGAATGGAATGGAATGGAATGTAACCGAGTAGAACGGAATGGAATGTAATTCAATGGAATGTAACCGGATTGAACGGAACGGAATGGAATGGAATGGAATGGAATGGAATGGAATGGAATGGAATGGAATGGAATTGAGTGCAATGCAATGCAATGGAATGCAATGGAATGGAAAGGAATGGAATGGAATGGAATGGAATCTACCCGAGTAGAACGGAATGGAATGGAATTGAATGGAATGTAACCGAGTAGAACGGAACGGAATGGAATGGAATGGAATGGAATGGAATGGAATGGAATGCAATGGAATGGAATGGAATGGAATGGAATGGAATGGAATGGAATGGACACCAGTAGAATGGAATGGAATGGAATGGAATGGAATGGAATGGAATGGAATGGAATGGAATGGAATCTACCCGAGTAGAACGGAATGGAACGGAATGGAATGGAATGGAATGGACAGGAGCAGAACGGAATGGAATGCAATGGAATGGAATGGAATGTACCCGAGCAGAACGGAATGGAATGAAATGGAAATGGAAAGGGAATGGAAATGGAACGGGAATGGAAATGGAACGGGAACGGAAATGGAACGGGAATGGAAATGGAACGGGAACGGAAACGGAACGAGAACGGAAATGGAACGGGAACGGAAACGGAACGGGAACGGAAATGGAACGGGAATGGTAACGGAACGGGAATGGAAATGGAACGGGAATGGAAAAGGAACGGGAATGGAAATGGATCGGGAATGGAAATGGAACGGGAATGGTAATGGAACTGGAATGGAAATGGAACGGGAATGGAAAAGAAACGGGAATGGAAATGGAACGGGAATGGAAATGGAATGGGAATGGAAATGGAATGGAATGGAATGGAATTCAATGGAATGGAATGGAATGGAATTGAATGGAATGGAATGGAATTCAATGGAATGGAATGGAATGGAATGGAATGGAATGGAATGGAATGGAATGGAATGGAATGGAATTCAATGGAATGGAATGGAATGGATTGGAATGGAATGGAATAGAATGGAATCAACCCGAGTAGAACGGAACGGAACAAAACGGAACGGAACGGAACGCAACGGAACGGAACGGAACGGAACGGAACGGAATGGAATGGAATGGAACGGAATTCAATGGAATGGAATGGAATGGAATGGAATTCTATGGAATGGAATGGAATGGAATGGAATGGAACCGAGTAGAACGGAACGGAATGGAATGGAATGGAATGGAATGGAATGCAATGGAATGGAATGGAATGGAATGGAATGGAATGGAATGGAATGGAATGGACACCAGTAGAATGGAATGGAATGGAATGGAATGGAATGGAATGGAATGGAATGGAATGGAATGGAATCTACCCGAGTAGAACGGAATGGAACGGAATGGAATGGAATGGAATGGACAGGAGCAGAACGGAATGGAATGCAATGGAATGGAATGGAATGTACCCGAGCAGAACGGAATGGAATGAAATGGAAATGGAAAGGGAATGGAAATGGAACGGGAATGGAAATGGAACGGGAACGGAAATGGAACGGGAATGGAAATGGAACGGGAACGGAAACGGAACGAGAACGGAAATGGAACGGGAACGGAAACGGAACGGGAACGGAAATGGAACGGGAATGGTAACGGAACGGGAATGGAAATGGAACGGGAATGGAAAAGGAACGGGAATGGAAATGGATCGGGAATGGAAATGGAACGGGAATGGTAATGGAACTGGAATGGAAATGGAACGGGAATGGAAAAGAAACGGGAATGGAAATGGAACGGGAATGGAAATGGAATGGGAATGGAAATGGAATGGAATGGAATGGAATGGAATGGAATGGAATGCACCGGAGTGGAGTGGAGTGGAGTGGAGTGGAGTAGAGTGCACTGGAACGGAATGGAATGGAATGGAATGGAATGGAACGGAACGGAATGTACCCGAGAAGCACGGAATGGAATGGAATGGAATGGAATGGAATGGAATGGAATGGAATGGAATGGAATGTACCGGAGTGGAGTGGAGTGGAATGGAGTGGAGTGGAGTGGAGTGGAGTGGAATGGAATGGAATGGAATGGAATGGAATGGAATGGAATGCAATGGAATGCAATGGAATGGAAAGGAATGGAATGGAATGGAATGGAATGGAATGGAATGGAATGGACACCAGTAGAATGGAATGGAATGGAATGGAATGGAATGGAATGGAATTCAATGGAATGGAATGGAATGGAATGGAATTGGAATGGAATGGAATGGAATGGAATTCAATGGAATGGAATGGAATGGAATGGAATTCTATGGAATGGAATGGAGTGGAATCGAATGGAATCGAATGGAATCGAATGGAATGGAATGGAATAGAATGGAATCAACCCTAGTAGAACGGAACGGAACGCAACGGAACGGAACGGAACGGAACGGGATGGAACGGAACGGAATGGAATGGAATGGAACGGAATTCCATGGAATGGAATGGAATGGAATGGAATTCAATGGAATGGAATGGAATGGAATGGAATGGAATGGAATGGAATGGTTTGGAATGGAATGGAATAGAATGGAATCAACCCGAGTAGAACGGAACGGAACACAACGGAACGGAACGGAACGCAACGGAACGGAACGGAACGGAACGGAACGGAATGGAATGGAATGGAACGGAATTCAATGGAATGGAATGGAATGGAATGGAATTCTATGGATTGGAATGGAATGGAATGGAATGGAATTCCATGGAATGGAATGGAATTGAATGGAATTCAATGGAATGGAATGGAATGGAATGGAATGGAATGGAATGGAATTCTATGGAATGGAATGGAGTGGAATCGAATGGAATCGAATGGAATCGAATGCAATCGAATGGGATCGAATGGACTGGAATGGAATAGAATGGAATCAACCCGAGTAGAACGGAGCGGAACGCAACGGAAGGGAACGGAACGGAACGGAACGGAACAGAATGGAATGGAGTGGAATGGAACGGAATTCAATGGAATGGAATGGAACGGAATGGAATTCAATGGAATGGAATGGAATGGAATGGAATGGAATGGAATGGAATGGAATGGAATGGAATTCAATGGAATGGAATGGAATGGAATGGAATGGAATGGAATTCCATGGAATGGAATGGAATGGAATGGAATGGAATGGAATGGAATGGAATGGATTGGAATGGAATGGAATTCAAATGGAATGGAATGGAATGGAATGGAATGGAATGGAATGGAATTCAAATGGAATGGAATGGAATGGAATGGAATGGAATGGAATGGAATGGAATGGAATTCAATGGAATGGAATGGAATGGAATGGAATTGAATGGAATGGAATGGAATTCAATGGAATGGAATGGAATGGAATGGAATGGAATGGAATGGAATTCAATGGAATGGAATGGAATGGATTGGAATGGAATGGAATAGAATGGAATGGAATGGAATGGAATGGAATTCAATGGAATGGAATGGAATGGAATGGAATTCTATGGAATGGAATGGAGTGGAATCGAATGGAATCGAATGGAATCGAATGGAATGGAATGGAATAGAATGGAATCAACCCGAGTAGAACGGAACGGAACGCAACGGAACGGAACGGAACGGAACGGGACGGAACGGAACGGAATGGAATGGAATGGAACGGAATTCCATGGAATGGATTGGAATGGAATGGAATTCAATGGAATGGAATGGAATGGAATGGAATGGAATGGAATGGAATGGAATGGAATTCAATGGAATGGAATGGAATGGAATGGAATGGAATGGAATGGAATGGAATTCAATGGAATGGAATGGAATGGATTGGAATGGAATGGAATAGAATGGAATCATCCCGAGTAGAACGGAACGGAACACAACGGAACGGAACGGAACGCAACGGAACGGAACGGAACGGAACGGAACGGAATGGAATGGAATGGAACGGAATTCAATGGAATGGAATGGAATGGAATGGAATTCTATGGAATGGAATGGAATGGAATGGAATGGAATGGAATTCCATGGAATGGAATGGAATGGAATGGAATTCCATGGAATGGAATGGAATGGAATGGAATGGAATGGAATGGAATTCAATGGAATGGAATGGAGTGGAATGGAATGGAATCGAATGGAATTGAATGGAATCGAATGGAATCAAATGGGATCGAATGGAATGGAATGGAATAGAATGGAATCAACCCTAGTAGAACGGAATGGAATGGAATGGAATGGAATGGGATGGAATGGAATGGAATGGAATGGAATGGAATGGAATTCAATGGAATGGAATTCAATGGAATGGAATGGAATGGAATGGAATGGAATGGAATGGAATGGAATTCAATGGAATGGAATGGAACGGAATGGAATTCAATGGAATGGAATGGAATGGAATGGAATGGAATGGAATGGAATGGAATGGAATTCCATGGAATGGAATGGAATGGAATGGAATTCCATGGAATGGAATGGAATGGAATTCCATGGAATGGAATGGAATGGAATGGAATTCTATGGAATGGAATGGAATGGAATCGAATGGAATGGAATGGAATGGAATGGAATGGAATGGAATAGAATGGAATCAACCTGAGTAGAATGGAATGGAATGGAATGGAATGGAATGGAATGGAATGGAATGGAATGGAATGCAATGTACCAAAGTAGAACGGAATGGAATGGAATGGAATGGAATGGAATGGAATGGAATGGAGTGGAATGGAATGGAATGGAATGGAATGGAATGGAATGGAATGCCTTGGAATGCAATGGAATGGAATGGAATGGAATGGAATGGAATGGAATGGAATGGAATGGACACCAGTAGAATGGAATGGAATGGAATGGAATGGAATGGAATGGAATGGAATGGAATTCAATGGAATGGAATGGAATGGAATGGAATTCAATGGAATGGAATGGAATGGAATGGAATTCAATGGAATGGAATGGAATGGAATGGAATTCTATGGAATGGAATGGAGTGGAATCGAATGGAATCGAATGGAATCGAATGGAATGGAATGGAATAGAATGGAATCAACCCTAGTAGAACGGAACGGAACGCAACGGAACGGAACGGAACGGAACGGGATGGAACGGAACGGAATGGAATGGAATGGAACGGAATTCCATGGAATGGAATGGAATGGAATGGAATTCAATGGAATGGAATGGAATGGAATGGAATGGAATGGAATGGAATGGAATGGAATGGAATGGAATGGATTGGAATGGAATGGAATAGAATGGAATCAACCCGAGTAGAACGGAACGGAACACAACGGAACGGAACGGAACGCAACGGAACGGAACGGAACGGAACGGAACGGAATGGAATGGAATGGAACGGAATTCAATGGAATGGAATGGAATGGAATGGAATTCTATGGATTGGAATGGAATGGAATGGAATGGAATTCCATGGAATGGAATGGAATGGAATGGAATTCAATGGAATGGAATGGAATGGAATGGAATGGAATGGAATGGAATGGAATTCTATGGAATGGAATGGAGTGGAATCGAATGGAATCGAATGGAATCGAATGCAATCGAATGGGATCGAATGGACTGGAATGGAATAGAATGGAATCAACCCGAGTAGAACGGAGCAGAACGCAACGGAAGGGAACGGAACGGAACGGAACGGAGCGGAATGGAATGGAGTGGAATGGAACGGAATTCAATGGAATGGAATGGAACGGAATGGAATTCAATGGAATGGAATGGAATGGAATGGAATGGAATGGAATGGAATGGAATGGAATTCAATGGAATGGAATGGAATGGAATGGAATGGAATGGAATGGAATTCCATGGAATGGAATGGAATGGAATGGAATGGAATGGAATGGAATGGAATGGATTGGAATGGAATGGAATTCAAATGGAATGGAATGGAATTCAATGGAATGGAATGGAATGGAATTCAAATGGAATGGAATGGAATGGAATGGAATGGAACGGAATGGAATGAAATGGAATGGAATGGAATGGAATGGAATTCAATGGAATGGAATGGAATGGAATGGAATGGAATGGAATGGAATGGAATTCAATGGAATGGAATGGAATGGAATGGAATGGAATGGAATGGAATGGAATTCAATGGAATGGAATGGAATGGATTGGAATGGAATGGAATAGAATGGAATCATCCCGAGTAGAACGGAACGGAACACAACGGAACGGAACGGAACGCAACGGAACGGAACGGAACGGAACGGAACGGAATGGAATGGAATGGAACGGAATTCAATGGAATGGAATGGAATGGAATGGAATTCTATGGAATGGAATGGAATGGAATGGAATGGAATGGAATGGAATTCCATGGAATGGAATGGAATGGAATGGAATGGAATGGAATGGAATGGAATTCCATGGAATGGAATGGAGTGGAATGGAATGGAATCGAATGGAATTGAATGGAATCGAATGGAATCAAATGGGATCGAATGGAATGGAATGGAATAGAATGGAATCAACCCGAGTAGAACGGAATGGAATGGAATGGAATGGAATGGAATGGAATGGAATGGAACGGAATGGAATGGAATGGAATCTACCCGAGTAGAACGGAATGGAACGGAATGGAATGGAATGGAATGGACAGGAGCAGAACGGAATGGAATGCAATGGAATGGAATGGAATGTACCCGAGCAGAACGGAATGGAATGAAATGGAAATGGAAAGGGAATGGAAATGGAACGGGAATGGAAATGGAACGGGAACGGAAATAGAACGGGAATGGAAATGGAACGGGAACGGAAACGGAACGAGAAGGGAAATGGAACGGGAACGGAAACGGAACGGGAACGGAAATGGAACGGGAATGGTAACGGAACAGGAATGGAAATGGAACGGGAATGGAAAAGGAACGGGAATGGAAATGGATCGGGAATGGAAATGGAACGGGAATGGTAATGGAACGGGAATGGAAATGGAACGGGAATGGAAAAGAAACGGGAATGGAAATGGAACGGGAATGGAAATGGAATGGGAATGGAAATGGAATGGAATGGAATGGAATGGAATGGAATGGAATGGAATGTACCGGAGTGGAGTGGAGTGGAGTGGAGTAGAGTGCACTGGAAAGGAATGGAATGGAATGGAATGGAATGGAACGGAACGGAATGTACCCGAGAAACACGGAATGGAATGGAATGGAATGGAATGGAATGGAATGGAATGGAATGGAATGGAATGGAATGCAATGGAATGCAATGGAATGGAAAGGAATGGAATGGAATGGAATGGAATGGAATGGAATGGAATGGAATGGAATGGAATGGACAACAGTAGAATGGAATGGAATGGAATGGAATGGAATGGAATGGAATGGAATGGAATGGAATTCAATGGAATGGAATGGAATGGAATGGAATTCAATGGAATGGAATGGAATGGAATGGAATTCAATGGAATGGAATGGAATTCTATGGAATGGAATGGAGTGGAATCGAATGGAATCGAATGGAATCGAATGGAATGGAATGGAATAGAATGGAATCAACCCGAGTAGAACGGAACGGAACGCAACGGAACGGAACGGAACGGAACGGGACGGAACGGAACGGAATGGAATGGAATGGAACGGAATTCCATGGAATGGAATGGAATGGAATGGAATTCAATGGAATGGAATGGAATGGAATGGAATGGAATGGAATGGAATGGAATTCAATGGAATGGAATGGAATGGAATGGAATGGAATGGAATGGAATGGAATGGAATGGAATGGAATTCAATGGAATGGAATGGAATGGATTGGAATGGAATGGAATAGAATGGAATCAACCCGAGTAGAACGGAACGGAACACAACGGAACGGAACGGAACGCAACGGAACGGAACGGAACGGAACGGAACGGAATGGAATGGAATGGAAAGGAATTCAATGGAATGGAATGGAATGGAATGGAATTCTATGGAATGGAATGGAATGGAATGGAATGGAATGGAATTCCATGGAATGGAATGGAATGGAATGGAATGGAACCGAGTAGAACGGAACGGAATGGAATGGAATGGAATGGAATGGAATGGAATGCAATGGAATGGAATGGAATGGAATGGAATGGAATGGAATGGAATGGAATGGAATGGAATGGACACCAGTAGAATGGAATGGAATGGAATGGAATGGAATGGAATGGAATGGAATGGAATGGAATCTACCCGAGTAGAACGGAATGGAACGGAATGGAATGGAATGGAATGGACAGCAGCAGAACGGAATGGAATGCAATGGAATGGAATGGAATGTACCCGATCCGAACGGAATGGAATGAAATGGAAATGGAAAGGGAATGGAAATGGAACGGGAATGGAAATGGAACGGGAACGGAAATGGAACGGGAATGGAAATGGAACGGGAACGGAAACGGAACGAGAACGGAAATGGAACGGGAACGGAAACGGAACGGGAACGGAAATGGAACGGGAATGGTAACGGAACGGGAATGGAAATGGAACGGGAATGGAAAAGGAACGGGAATGGAAATGGATCGGGAATGGAAATGGAACGGGAATGGTAATGGAACTGGAATGGAAATGGAACGGGAATGGAAAAGAAACGGGAATGGAAATGGAACGGGAATGGAAATGGAATGGGAATGGAAATGGAATGGAATGGAATGGAATGGAATGGAATGGAATGGAATGTACCGGAGTGGAGTGGAGTGGAGTGGAGTGGAGTAGAGTGCACTGGAACGGAATGGAATGGAATGGAATGGAATGGAATGGAACGGAACGGAATGTACCCGAGAAGCACGGAATGGAATGGAATGGAATGGAATGGAATGGAATGGAATGTACCGGAGTGGAGTGGAGTGGAATGGAGTGGAGTGGAGTGGAGTGGAGTGGAATGGAATGGAATGGAATGGAATGGAATGGAATGGAATGCAATGGAATGCAATGGAATGGAAAGGAATGGAATGGAATGGAATGGAATGGAATGGAATGGAATGGACACCAGTAGAATGGAATGGAATGGAATGGAATGGAATGGAATGGAATGGAATGGAATTCAATGGAATGGAATGGAATGGAATGGAATGGAATTCAATGGAATGGAATGGAATGGAATGGAATTCTATGGAATGGAGTGGAATCGAATGGAATCGAATGGAATCGAATGGAATGGAATGGAATAGAATGGAATCAACCCTAGTAGAACGGAACGGAACGCAACGGAACGGAACGGAACGGAAAAGGATGGAACGGAACGGAATGGAATGGAATGGAACGGAATTCCATGGAATGGAATGGAATGGAATGGAATTCAATGGAATGGAATGGAATGGAATGGAATGGAATGGAATGGATTGGAATGGAATGGAATAGAATGGAATCAACCCGAGTAGAACGGAACGGAACACAACGGAACGGAACGGAACGCAACGGAACGGAACGGAACGGAACGGAACGGAATTGAATGGAATGGAACGGAATTCAATGGAATGGAATGGAATGGAATGGAATTCTATGGATTGGAATGGAATGGAATGGAATGGAATTCCATGGAATGGAATGGAATTGAATGGAATTCAATGGAATGGAATGGAATGGAATGGAATGGAATGGAATGGAATGGAATTCTATGGAATGGAATGGAGTGGAATCGAATGGAATCGAATGGAATCGAATGCAATCGAATGGGATCGAATGGACTGGAATGGAATAGAATGGAATCAACCCGAGTAGAACGGAGCGGAACGCAACGGAAGGGAACGGAACGGAACGGAACGGAACAGAATGGAATGGAGTGGAATGGAACGGAAATCAATGGAATGGAATGGAACGGAATGGAATTCAATGGAATGGAATGGAATGGAATGGAATGGAATGGAATGGAATGGAATGGAATTCAATGGAATGGAATGGAATGGAATGGAATGGAATGGAATGGAATTCCATGGAATGGAATGGAATGGAATGGAATGGAATGGAATGGAATGGAATGGATTGGAATGGAATGGAATTCAAATGGAATGGAATGGAATGGAATGGAATGGAATGGAATGGAATGGAATTCAAATGGAATGGAATGGAATGGAATGGAATGGAATGGAATG
Source organism: Gorilla gorilla gorilla (assembly GCF_029281585.2). Classification (NCBI taxonomy): domain Eukaryota; kingdom Metazoa; phylum Chordata; class Mammalia; order Primates; family Hominidae; genus Gorilla; species Gorilla gorilla. The sequence goes on from NC_073236.2 coordinate 7,903,935, forward strand.
GAATGGAATGGAATTCAATGGAATGGAATGGAATGGAATGGAATTGAATGGAATGGAATGGAATTCAATGGAATGGAATGGAATGGAATGGAATGGAATGGAATGGAATTCAATGGAATGGAATGGAATGGATTGGAATGGAATGGAATAGAATGGAATGGAATGGAATGGAATGGAATTCAATGGAATGGAATGGAATGGAATGGAATTCTATGGAATGGAATGGAGTGGAATCGAATGCAATCGAATGGAATCGAATGGAATGGAATAGAATAGAATGGAATCAACCCGAGTAGAACGGAACGGAACGCAACGGAACGGAACGGAACGGAACGGGACGGAACGCAACGGAATGGAATGGAATGGAACGGAATTCCATGGAATGGATTGGAATGGAATGGAATTCAATGGAATGGAATGGAATGGAATGGAATGGAATGGAATGGAATGGAATTCAATGGAATGGAATGGAATGGAATGGAATGGAATGGAATGGAATGGAATTCAATGGAATGGAATGGAATGGATTGGAATGGAATGGAATAGAATGGAATCATCCCGAGTAGAACGGAACGGAACACAACGGAACGGAACGGAACGCAACGGAACGGAACGGAACGGAACGGAACGGAATGGAATGGAATGGAACGGAATTCAATGGAATGGAATGGAATGGAATGGAATTGAATGGAATGGAATGGAATGGAATGGAATGGAATGGAATGGAATTCCATGGAATGGAATGGAATGGAATGGAATGGAATGGAATGGAATTCAATGGAATGGAATGGAGTGGAATGGAATGGAATCGAATGGAATTGAATGGAATCGAATGGAATCAAATGGGATCGAATGGAATGGAATGGAATAGAATGGAATCAACCCGAGTAGAACGGAATGGAATGGAATGGAATGGAATGGGATGGAATGGAATGGAATGGAATGGAATGGAATGGAATTCAATGGAATGGAATTCAATGGAATGGAATGGAATGGAATGGAATGGAATGGAATGGAATTCAATGGAATGGAATGGAACGGAATGGAAATGGAACGGGAACGGAAACGGAACGAGAACGGAAATGGGACGGGAACGGAAACGGAACGGGAACGGAAATGGAACGGGAATGGTAACGGAACGGGAATGGAAATGGAACGGGAATGGAAAAGGAACGGGAATGGAAATGGATCGGGAATGGAAATGGAACGGGAATGGTAATGGAACTGGAATGGAAATGGAACGGGAATGGAAAAGAAACGGGAATGGAAATGGAACGGGAATGGAAATGGAATGGGAATGGAAATGGAATGGAATGGAATGGAATTCAATGGAATGGAATGGAATGGAATGGAATGGAATGGAATGGAATTCAATGGAATGGAATGGAATGGAATGGAATGGAATGGAATGGAATGGAATGGAATGGAATGGAATTCAATGGAATGGAATGGAATGGATTGGAATGGAATGGAATAGAATGGAATCAACCCGAGTAGAACGGAACGGAACAAAACGGAACGGAACGGAACGCAACGGAACGGAACGGAACGGAACGGAACGGAATGGAATGGAATGGAACGGAATTCAATGGAATGGAATGGAATGGAATGGAATTCTATGGAATGGAATGGAATGGAATGGAATGGAACCGAGTAGAACGGAACGGAATGGAATGGAATGGAATGGAATGGAATGCAATGGAATGGAATGGAATGGAATGGAATGGAATGGAATGGAATGGAATGGACACCAGTAGAATGGAATGGAATGGAATGGAATGGAATGGAATGGAATGGAATGGAATGGAATGGAATCTACCCGAGTAGAACGGAATGGAACGGAATGGAATGGAATGGAATGGACAGGAGCAGAACGGAATGGAATGCAATGGAATGGAATGGAATGTACCCGAGCAGAACGGAATGGAATGAAATGGAAATGGAAAGGGAATGGAAATGGAACGGGAATGGAAATGGAACGGGAACGGAAATGGAACGGGAATGGAAATGGAACGGGAACGGAAACGGAACGAGAACGGAAATGGAACGGGAACGGAAACGGAACGGGAACGGAAATGGAACGGGAATGGTAACGGAACGGGAATGGAAATGGAACGGGAATGGAAAAGGAACGGGAATGGAAATGGATCGGGAATGGAAATGGAACGGGAATGGTAATGGAACTGGAATGGAAATGGAACGGGAATGGAAAAGAAACGGGAATGGAAATGGAACGGGAATGGAAATGGAATGGGAATGGAAATGGAATGGAATGGAATGGAATGGAATGGAATGGAATGCACCGGAGTGGAGTGGAGTGGAGTGGAGTGGAGTAGAGTGCACTGGAACGGAATGGAATGGAATGGAATGGAATGGAACGGAACGGAATGTACCCGAGAAGCACGGAATGGAATGGAATGGAATGGAATGGAATGGAATGGAATGGAATGGAATGGAATGTACCGGAGTGGAGTGGAGTGGAATGGAGTGGAGTGGAGTGGAGTGGAGTGGAATGGAATGGAATGGAATGGAATGGAATGGAATGGAATGCAATGGAATGCAATGGAATGGAAAGGAATGGAATGGAATGGAATGGAATGGAATGGAATGGAATGGACACCAGTAGAATGGAATGGAATGGAATGGAATGGAATGGAATGGAATTCAATGGAATGGAATGGAATGGAATGGAATTGGAATGGAATGGAATGGAATGGAATTCAATGGAATGGAATGGAATGGAATGGAATTCTATGGAATGGAATGGAGTGGAATCGAATGGAATCGAATGGAATCGAATGGAATGGAATGGAATAGAATGGAATCAACCCTAGTAGAACGGAACGGAACGCAACGGAACGGAACGGAACGGAACGGGATGGAACGGAACGGAATGGAATGGAATGGAACGGAATTCCATGGAATGGAATGGAATGGAATGGAATTCAATGGAATGGAATGGAATGGAATGGAATGGAATGGAATGGAATGGTTTGGAATGGAATGGAATAGAATGGAATCAACCCGAGTAGAACGGAACGGAACACAACGGAACGGAACGGAACGCAACGGAACGGAACGGAACGGAACGGAACGGAATGGAATGGAATGGAACGGAATTCAATGGAATGGAATGGAATGGAATGGAATTCTATGGATTGGAATGGAATGGAATGGAATGGAATTCCATGGAATGGAATGGAATTGAATGGAATTCAATGGAATGGAATGGAATGGAATGGAATGGAATGGAATGGAATTCTATGGAATGGAATGGAGTGGAATCGAATGGAATCGAATGGAATCGAATGCAATCGAATGGGATCGAATGGACTGGAATGGAATAGAATGGAATCAACCCGAGTAGAACGGAGCGGAACGCAACGGAAGGGAACGGAACGGAACGGAACGGAACAGAATGGAATGGAGTGGAATGGAACGGAATTCAATGGAATGGAATGGAACGGAATGGAATTCAATGGAATGGAATGGAATGGAATGGAATGGAATGGAATGGAATGGAATGGAATGGAATGGAATGGAATGGAATGGAATGGAATGGAATGGAATGGAATTCCATGGAATGGAATGGAATGGAATGGAATGGAATGGAATGGAATGGAATGGAATGGATTGGAATGGAATGGAATTCAAATGGAATGGAATGGAATGGAATGGAATGGAATGGAATGGAATTCAAATGGAATGGAATGGAATGGAATGGAATGGAATGGAATGGAATGGAATGGAATTCAATGGAATGGAATGGAATGGAATGGAATTGAATGGAATGGAATGGAATTCAATGGAATGGAATGGAATGGAATGGAATGGAATGGAATGGAATTCAATGGAATGGAATGGAATGGATTGGAATGGAATGGAATAGAATGGAATGGAATGGAATGGAATGGAATTCAATGGAATGGAATGGAATGGAATGGAATTCTATGGAATGGAATGGAGTGGAATCGAATGGAATCGAATGGAATCGAATGGAATGGAATGGAATAGAATGGAATCAACCCGAGTAGAACGGAACGGAACGCAACGGAACGGAACGGAACGGAACGGGACGGAACGGAACGGAATGGAATGGAATGGAACGGAATTCCATGGAATGGATTGGAATGGAATGGAATTCAATGGAATGGAATGGAATGGAATGGAATGGAATGGAATGGAATGGAATGGAATTCAATGGAATGGAATGGAATGGAATGGAATGGAATGGAATGGAATGGAATTCAATGGAATGGAATGGAATGGATTGGAATGGAATGGAATAGAATGGAATCATCCCGAGTAGAACGGAACGGAACACAACGGAACGGAACGGAACGCAACGGAACGGAACGGAACGGAACGGAACGGAATGGAATGGAATGGAACGGAATTCAATGGAATGGAATGGAATGGAATGGAATTCTATGGAATGGAATGGAATGGAATGGAATGGAATGGAATTCCATGGAATGGAATGGAATGGAATGGAATTCCATGGAATGGAATGGAATGGAATGGAATGGAATGGAATGGAATTCAATGGAATGGAATGGAGTGGAATGGAATGGAATCGAATGGAATTGAATGGAATCGAATGGAATCAAATGGGATCGAATGGAATGGAATGGAATAGAATGGAATCAACCCTAGTAGAACGGAATGGAATGGAATGGAATGGAATGGGATGGAATGGAATGGAATGGAATGGAATGGAATGGAATTCAATGGAATGGAATTCAATGGAATGGAATGGAATGGAATGGAATGGAATGGAATGGAATGGAATTCAATGGAATGGAATGGAACGGAATGGAATTCAATGGAATGGAATGGAATGGAATGGAATGGAATGGAATGGAATGGAATGGAATTCCATGGAATGGAATGGAATGGAATGGAATTCCATGGAATGGAATGGAATGGAATTCCATGGAATGGAATGGAATGGAATGGAATTCTATGGAATGGAATGGAATGGAATCGAATGGAATGGAATGGAATGGAATGGAATGGAATGGAATAGAATGGAATCAACCTGAGTAGAATGGAATGGAATGGAATGGAATGGAATGGAATGGAATGGAATGGAATGGAATGCAATGTACCAAAGTAGAACGGAATGGAATGGAATGGAATGGAATGGAATGGAATGGAATGGAGTGGAATGGAATGGAATGGAATGGAATGGAATGGAATGGAATGCCTTGGAATGCAATGGAATGGAATGGAATGGAATGGAATGGAATGGAATGGAATGGAATGGACACCAGTAGAATGGAATGGAATGGAATGGAATGGAATGGAATGGAATGGAATGGAATTCAATGGAATGGAATGGAATGGAATGGAATTCAATGGAATGGAATGGAATGGAATGGAATTCAATGGAATGGAATGGAATGGAATGGAATTCTATGGAATGGAATGGAGTGGAATCGAATGGAATCGAATGGAATCGAATGGAATGGAATGGAATAGAATGGAATCAACCCTAGTAGAACGGAACGGAACGCAACGGAACGGAACGGAACGGAACGGGATGGAACGGAACGGAATGGAATGGAATGGAACGGAATTCCATGGAATGGAATGGAATGGAATGGAATTCAATGGAATGGAATGGAATGGAATGGAATGGAATGGAATGGAATGGAATGGAATGGAATGGAATGGATTGGAATGGAATGGAATAGAATGGAATCAACCCGAGTAGAACGGAACGGAACACAACGGAACGGAACGGAACGCAACGGAACGGAACGGAACGGAACGGAACGGAATGGAATGGAATGGAACGGAATTCAATGGAATGGAATGGAATGGAATGGAATTCTATGGATTGGAATGGAATGGAATGGAATGGAATTCCATGGAATGGAATGGAATGGAATGGAATTCAATGGAATGGAATGGAATGGAATGGAATGGAATGGAATGGAATGGAATTCTATGGAATGGAATGGAGTGGAATCGAATGGAATCGAATGGAATCGAATGCAATCGAATGGGATCGAATGGACTGGAATGGAATAGAATGGAATCAACCCGAGTAGAACGGAGCAGAACGCAACGGAAGGGAACGGAACGGAACGGAACGGAGCGGAATGGAATGGAGTGGAATGGAACGGAATTCAATGGAATGGAATGGAACGGAATGGAATTCAATGGAATGGAATGGAATGGAATGGAATGGAATGGAATGGAATGGAATGGAATTCAATGGAATGGAATGGAATGGAATGGAATGGAATGGAATGGAATTCCATGGAATGGAATGGAATGGAATGGAATGGAATGGAATGGAATGGAATGGATTGGAATGGAATGGAATTCAAATGGAATGGAATGGAATTCAATGGAATGGAATGGAATGGAATTCAAATGGAATGGAATGGAATGGAATGGAATGGAACGGAATGGAATGAAATGGAATGGAATGGAATGGAATGGAATTCAATGGAATGGAATGGAATGGAATGGAATGGAATGGAATGGAATGGAATTCAATGGAATGGAATGGAATGGAATGGAATGGAATGGAATGGAATGGAATTCAATGGAATGGAATGGAATGGATTGGAATGGAATGGAATAGAATGGAATCATCCCGAGTAGAACGGAACGGAACACAACGGAACGGAACGGAACGCAACGGAACGGAACGGAACGGAACGGAACGGAATGGAATGGAATGGAACGGAATTCAATGGAATGGAATGGAATGGAATGGAATTCTATGGAATGGAATGGAATGGAATGGAATGGAATGGAATGGAATTCCATGGAATGGAATGGAATGGAATGGAATGGAATGGAATGGAATGGAATTCCATGGAATGGAATGGAGTGGAATGGAATGGAATCGAATGGAATTGAATGGAATCGAATGGAATCAAATGGGATCGAATGGAATGGAATGGAATAGAATGGAATCAACCCGAGTAGAACGGAATGGAATGGAATGGAATGGAATGGAATGGAATGGAATGGAACGGAATGGAATGGAATGGAATCTACCCGAGTAGAACGGAATGGAACGGAATGGAATGGAATGGAATGGACAGGAGCAGAACGGAATGGAATGCAATGGAATGGAATGGAATGTACCCGAGCAGAACGGAATGGAATGAAATGGAAATGGAAAGGGAATGGAAATGGAACGGGAATGGAAATGGAACGGGAACGGAAATAGAACGGGAATGGAAATGGAACGGGAACGGAAACGGAACGAGAAGGGAAATGGAACGGGAACGGAAACGGAACGGGAACGGAAATGGAACGGGAATGGTAACGGAACAGGAATGGAAATGGAACGGGAATGGAAAAGGAACGGGAATGGAAATGGATCGGGAATGGAAATGGAACGGGAATGGTAATGGAACGGGAATGGAAATGGAACGGGAATGGAAAAGAAACGGGAATGGAAATGGAACGGGAATGGAAATGGAATGGGAATGGAAATGGAATGGAATGGAATGGAATGGAATGGAATGGAATGGAATGTACCGGAGTGGAGTGGAGTGGAGTGGAGTAGAGTGCACTGGAAAGGAATGGAATGGAATGGAATGGAATGGAACGGAACGGAATGTACCCGAGAAACACGGAATGGAATGGAATGGAATGGAATGGAATGGAATGGAATGGAATGGAATGGAATGCAATGGAATGCAATGGAATGGAAAGGAATGGAATGGAATGGAATGGAATGGAATGGAATGGAATGGAATGGAATGGAATGGACAACAGTAGAATGGAATGGAATGGAATGGAATGGAATGGAATGGAATGGAATGGAATGGAATTCAATGGAATGGAATGGAATGGAATGGAATTCAATGGAATGGAATGGAATGGAATGGAATTCAATGGAATGGAATGGAATTCTATGGAATGGAATGGAGTGGAATCGAATGGAATCGAATGGAATCGAATGGAATGGAATGGAATAGAATGGAATCAACCCGAGTAGAACGGAACGGAACGCAACGGAACGGAACGGAACGGAACGGGACGGAACGGAACGGAATGGAATGGAATGGAACGGAATTCCATGGAATGGAATGGAATGGAATGGAATTCAATGGAATGGAATGGAATGGAATGGAATGGAATGGAATGGAATGGAATTCAATGGAATGGAATGGAATGGAATGGAATGGAATGGAATGGAATGGAATGGAATGGAATGGAATTCAATGGAATGGAATGGAATGGATTGGAATGGAATGGAATAGAATGGAATCAACCCGAGTAGAACGGAACGGAACACAACGGAACGGAACGGAACGCAACGGAACGGAACGGAACGGAACGGAACGGAATGGAATGGAATGGAAAGGAATTCAATGGAATGGAATGGAATGGAATGGAATTCTATGGAATGGAATGGAATGGAATGGAATGGAATGGAATTCCATGGAATGGAATGGAATGGATTGGAATGGAATGGAATAGAATGGAATCAACCCGAGTAGAACGGAACGGAACGCAACGGAACGGAACGGAACGGAACGGAACGGAATGGAATGTAATGGAATGGAATGGAATGGAATGGAATGGAGTGGAATGGAATGCAATGGAATGGAATGGAATGGAATGGAATGGAATGGAATGGAGTCGAATGGAATCGAATGGAATGGAATGGAATAGAATGGAATCAACCCGAGTAGAACGGTACGGAACGGAACGGAACGGAACGGAATGGAATGATCAACCCGTGTAGAATGGAATGGAATGGAATTGAATAGAATGGAATCAACCCTAGTTGAACGGAACGGAACGCAACGGATCGGAACGGAACGGGACGGAACGGAACGGAATGGAATGGAATGGAACGGAATTCAATTGAATGGAATGGAATGGAATGGAATTCAATGGAATGGAATGGAATGGAATGGAATGGAATGGAATGGAATGGAATGGAATGGAATTGACACCAGTAGAATGGAATGGAATGGAATGGAATGGAATGGAATGGAATGGAATGGAATGGAATGGAATGGAATGGAATGGAATGGAATGGAATGGAATCTACCCGAGTAGAACGGAATGGAACGGAATGGAATGGAATGGAATGGACAGGAGCAGAACGGAATGGAATGCAATGGAATGGAATGGAATGTACCCGAGCAGAACGGAATGGAATGAAATGGAAATGGAAAGGGAATGGAAATGGAACGGGAATGGAAATGGAACGGGAACGGAAACGGAACGGGAATGGAAATGGAACGGGAACGGAAACGGAACGAGAACGGAAATGGAACGGGAACGGAAACGGAACGGGAACGGAAATGGAACGGGAATGGTAATGGAACGGGAATGGAAATGGAACGGGAATGGAAATGGAACGGGAATGGAAATGGATCGGGAATGGAAATGGAACGGGAATGGTAATGGAACTGGAATGGAAATGGAACGGGAATGGAAAAGAAACGGGAATGGAAATGGAACGGGAATGGAAATGGAATGGGAATGGAAATGGAATGGAATGGAATGGAATGGAATGTACCAGAAAGGAGTGGAGTGGAGTGGAGTGGAGTAGAGTGCACTGGAACGGAATGGAATGGAATGGAATGGAATGGAACGGAACGGAATGTACCCGAGAAGCACGGAATGGAATGGAATGGAATGGAATGGAATGGAATGGAATTGAATGTACCGGAGTGGAGTGGAGTGGAATGGAGTGGAGTGGAGTGGAGTGGAGTGGAATGGAATGGAATGGAACGGAATGGAATGGAATGGAATGCAATGGAATGCAATGGAATGGAAAGGAATGGAATGGAATGGAATGGAATGGAATGGAATGGAATGGACACCAGTAGAATGGAATGGAATGGAATGGAATGGAATGGAATGGAATGGAATGGAATGGAATGGAATGGAATGGAATTCAATGGAATGGAATGGAATGGAATGGAATTCTATGGAATGGAATGGAATGGAATGGAATTCAATGGAATGGAATGGAATGGAATGGAATTCTATGGAATGGAATGGAGTGGAATCGAATGGAATCGAATGGAATCGAATGGAATGGAATGGAATAGAATGGAATCAACCCGAGGAGAACGGAACGGAACGCAACGGAACGGAACGGAACGGAACGGGACGGAACGGAACGGAATGGAATGGAATGGAACGGAATTCAATGGAATGGAATGGAATGGAATGGAATTCTATGGAATGGAATGGAATGGAATGGAATGGAATTCCATGGAATGGAATGGAATTCAATGGAATTCAATGGAATGGAATGCAATGGAATGGAATGGAATGGAATGGAATGGAATGGAATTCAATGGAATAGAATGGAATGGAATGGAATGGAAACGAATGGAATCGAATGGAATCGAATGGAATCTAATGGAATCGAATGGAATGGAATGGAATAGAATGGAATCAACCCGAGTAGAACGGAATGGAATGGAATGGAATGGAATGGAATGGAATGGAATGGAATGAAATGTTATGGAATGGAATGGAATGGAATTCAATGCAATTCAATTGAATGGAATGGAAGGGAATGGAATGGAGTGGAGTGGAGTGGAGTGGAGTGGAGTGGAATGGAATGGAGTGGAATGGAATGGAATGGAATGGAATGGAATGGAATGGAACGGAATTCAATTTAATGGAATGGAAGGGAGTGGAATGGAGTGGAGTGGAGTGGAGTGGAGTGCAGTGGAGTGTAATGGAATGGAGTGGAATGGAATGGAATGGAATGGAATGGAATGGAATGGAATGGAATGGAATGGAATTCAATGGAGTGGAATGGAATGGAATGGAATGGAATGGAATGGAATGGAATGGAATTCATTGCAATGGAATGGAATGGAATCGAATGGAGTCAAATGGAATGGAATGGAATAGAATGGAATCAACCCGAGTAGAACGGAACGGAACGCAACGGAACGGAACGGAACGGAACGGAACGGAATGGAATGTAATGGAATGGAATGGAATGGAATGGAATGGAGTGGAATGGAATGCAATGGAATGGAATGGAATGGAATGGAATGGAATGGAATGGAGTCGAATGGAATCGAATGGAATGGAATGGAATAGAATGGAATCAACCCGAGTAGAACGGTACGGAACGGAACGGAACGGAACGGAACGGAACGGAATGGAATGATCAACCCGTGTAGAATGGAATGGAATGGAATTGAATAGAATGGAATCAACCCTAGTTGAACGGAACGGAACGCAACGGATCGGAACGGAACGGGACGGAACGGAACGGAATGGAATGGAATGGAACGGAATTCAATTGAATGGAATGGAATGGAATGGAATTCAATGGAATGGAATGGAATGGAATGGAATGGAATGGAATGGAATGGACACCAGTAGAATGGAATGGAATGGAATGGAATGGAATGGAATGGAATGGAATGGAATGGAATGGAATGGAATCTACCCGAGTAGAACGGAATGGAACGGAATGGAATGGAATGGAATGGACAGGAGCAGAACGGAATGGAATGCAATGGAATGGAATGGAATGTACCCGAGCAGAACGGAATGGAATGAAATGGAAATGGAAAGGGAATGGAAATGGAACGGGAACGGAAACGGAACGGGAATGGAAATGGAACGGGAACGGAAACGGAACGAGAACGGAAATGGAACGGGAACGGAAACGGAACGGGAACGGAAATGGAACGGGAATGGTAATGGAACGGGAATGGAAATGGAACGGGAATGGAAATGGAACGGGAATGGAAATGGATCGGGAATGGAAATGGAACGGGAATGGTAATGGAACTGGAATGGAAATGGAACGGGAATGGAAAAGAAACGGGAATGGAAATGGAACGGGAATGGAAATGGAATGGGAATGGAAATGGAATGGAATGGAATGGAATGGAATGTACCAGAAAGGAGTGGAGTGGAGTGGAGTGGAGTAGAGTGCACTGGAACGGAATGGAATGGAATGGAATGGAATGGAACGGAACGGAATGTACCCGAGAAGCACGGAATGGAATGGAATGGAATGGAATGGAATGGAATGGAATTGAATGTACCGGAGTGGAGTGGAGTGGAATGGAGTGGAGTGGAGTGGAGTGGAGTGGAATGGAATGGAATGGAACGGAATGGAATGGAATGGAATGCAATGGAATGCAATGGAATGGAAAGGAATGGAATGGAATGGAATGGAATGGAATGGAATGGAATGGACACCAGTAGAATGGAATGGAATGGAATGGAATGGAATGGAATGGAATGGAATGGAATGGAATGGAATGGAATGGAATGGAATGGAATGGAATGGAATTCAATGGAATGGAATGGAATGGAATGGAATTCTATGGAATGGAATGGAATGGAATGGAATTCAATGGAATGGAATGGAATGGAATGGAATTCTATGGAATGGAATGGAGTGGAATCGAATGGAATCGAATGGAATCGAATGGAATGGAATGGAATAGAATGGAATCAACCCGAGTAGAACGGAACGGAACGCAACGGAACGGAACGGAACGGAACGGGACGGAACGGAACGGAATGGAATGGAATGGAACGGAATTCCATGGAATGGAATGGAATGGAATGGAATTCAATGGAATGGAATGGAATGGAATGGAATGGAATGGAATGGAATTCAATGGAATGGAATGGAATGGATTGGAATGGAATGGAATAGAATGGAATCAACCCGAGTAGAACGGAACGGAACACAACGGAACGGAACGGAACGCAACGGAACGGAACGGAACGGAACGGAACGGAATGGAATGGAATGGAACGGAATTCCATGGAATGGAATGGAATGGAATGGAATTCTATGGAATGGAATGGAATGGAATGGAATGGAATTCCATGGAATGGAATGGAATTCAATGGAATTCAATGGAATGGAATGCAATGGAATGGAATGGAATGGAATGGAATGGAATGGAATTCAATGGAATAGAATGGAATGGAATGGAATGGAAACGAATGGAATCGAATGGAATCGAATGGAATCTAATGGAATCGAATGGAATGGAATGGAATAGAATGGAATCAACCCGAGTAGAACGGAATGGAATGGAATGGAATGGAATGGAATGGAATGGAATGGAATGAAATGTTATGGAATGGAATGGAATGGAATTCAATGCAATTCAATTGAATGGAATGGAAGGGAATGGAATGGAGTGGAGTGGAGTGGAGTGGAGTGGAGTGGAATGGAATGGAGTGGAATGGAATGGAATGGAATGGAATGGAATGGAATGGAATGGAATGGAATTCAATTTAATGGAATGGAAGGGAGTGGAATGGAGTGGAGTGGAGTGGAGTGGAGTGCAGTGGAGTGTAATGGAATGGAGTGGAATGGAATGGAATGGAATGGAATGGAATGGAATGGAATTCAATGGAGTGGAATGGAATGGAATGGAATGGAATGGAATGGAATGGAATGGAATTCGATGCAATGGAATGGAATGGAATCGAATGGAGTCAAATGGAATGGAATGGAATAGAATGGAATCAACCCGAGTAGAACGGAACGGAACGCAACGGAACGGAACGGAACGGAACGGAACGGAATGGAATGTAATGGAATGGAATGGAATGGAATGGATTGGAGTGGAATGGAATGCAATGGAATGGAATGGAATGGAATGGAATGGAATGGAATGGAATGGAGTCGAATGGAATCGAATGGAATGGAATGGAATAGAATGGAATCAACCCGAGTAGAACGGTACGGAACGGAACGGAACGGAACGGAACGGAATGGAATGATCAACCCGTGTAGAATGGAATGGAATGGAATTGAATAGAATGGAATCAACCCTAGTTGAACGGAACGGAACGCAACGGAACGGAACGGAACGGGACGGAACGGAACGGAATGGAATGGAATGGAACGGAATTCAATTGAATGGAATGGAATGGAATGGAATTCAATGGAATGGAATGGAATGGAATGGAATGGAATGGAATGGAATGGAATGGAATGGAATGGACACCAGTAGAATGGAATGGAATGGAATGGAATGGAATGGAATGGAATGGAATGGAATGGAATAGAATGGAATCTACCCGAGTAGAACGGAATGGAACAGAATGGAATGGAATGGAATGGACAGGAGCAGAACGGAATGGAATGCAATGGAATGGAATGGAATGTACCCGAGCAGAACGGAATGGAATGAAATGGAAATGGAAAGGGAATGGAAATGGAACGGGAATGGAAATGGAACGGGAACGGAAATGGAACGGGAATGGAAATGGAACGGGAACGGAAACGGAACGAGAACGGAAATGGAACGGGAACGGAAACGGAACGGGAACGGAAATGGAACGGGAATGGTAATGGAACGGGAATGGAAATGGAACGGGAATGGAAATGGAACGGGAATGGAAATGGATCGGGAATGGAAATGGAACGGGAATGGTAATGGAACTGGAATGGAAATGGAACGGGAATGGAAAAGAAACGGGAATGGAAATGGAACGGGAATGGAAATGGAATGGGAATGGAAATGGAATGGAATGGAATGGAATGGAATGGAATGGAATGGAATGGAATGTACCGGAGTGGAGTGGAGTGGAGTGGAGTAGAGTGCACTGGAACGGAATGGAATGGAATGGAATGGAATGGAACGGAACGGAATGTACCTGAGAAGCACGGAATGGAATGGAATGGAATGGAATGGAATGGAATGGAATTGAATGTACCGGAGTGGAGTGGAGTGGAATGGAGTGGAGTGGAGTGGAGTGGAGTGGAATGGAATGGAATGGAACGGAATGGAATGGAATGGAATGCAATGGAATGCAATGGAATGGAAAGGAATGGAATGGAATGGAATGGAATGGAATGGAATGGAATGGACACCAGTAGAATGGAATGGAATGGAATGGAATGGAATGGAATGGAATGGAATGGAATGGAATGGAATTCAATGGAATGGAATGGAATGGAATGGAATTCTATGGAATGGAATGGAATGGAATGGAATTCAATGGAATGGAATGGAATGGAATGGAATTCTATGGAATGGAATGGAGTGGAATCGAATGGAATCGAATGGAATCGAATGGAATGGAATGGAATAGAATGGAATCAACCCGAGTAGAACGGAACGGAACGCAACGGAACGGAACGGAACGGAACGGGACGGAACGGAACGGAATGGAATGGAATGGAACGGAATTCCATGGAATGGAATGGAATGGAATGGAATTCAATGGAATGGAATGGAATGGAATGGAATGGAATTCAATGGAATGGAATGGAATGGAATGGAATGGAATGGAATGGAATGGAATGGAATTCAATGGAATGGAATGGAATGGATTGGAATGGAATGGAATAGAATGGAATCAACCCGAGTAGAACGGAACGGAACACAACGGAACGGAACGGAACGCAACGGAACGGAACGGAACGGAACGGAACGGAATGGAATGGAATGGAACGGAATTCAATGGAATGGAATGGAATGGAACGGAATTCAATGGAATGGAATGGAATGGAATTCAATGGAATGGAATGGAATGGAATGGAATTCAATGGAATGGAATGGAACGGAATGGAATTCAATGGAATGGAATGGAATGGAATTCAATGGAATGGAATGGAATGGAATGGAATGGAATGGAATTCAATGGAATGGAATGGAGTGGAATGGAATGGAATCGAATGGAATTGAATGGAATCGAATGGAATCAAATGGGATCGAATGGAATGGAATGGAATAGAATGGAATCAACCCGAGTAGAACGGAATGGAATGGAATGGAATGGAATGGGATGGAATGGAATGGAATGGAATGGAATGGAATTCAATGGAATGGAATGGAATGGAATGGAATGGAATGGAATGGAATGGAATGGAATGGAATGGAATTCTATGGAATGGAATGGAACGGAATGGAATTCAATGGAATGGAATGGAATGGAATTCAATGGAATGGAATGGAATGGAATGGAATGGAATGGAATGGAATTCCATGGAAAGGAGTGGAATGGAATGGAATGGAATCGAATGGAATGGAATGTAATGGAATGGAATGGAATGGAATGGAATGGAATGGAATGGAATGTACCAAAGTAGAACGGAATGGAATGGAATGGAATGGAATGGAATGGAATGTACCAAAGTAGAACGGAATGGAATGGAATGGAATGGAATGGAATGGAATGGAATGGAATGTACCCGAGTAGAACGGAATGGAATGGAATGGAATGGATTGGAATGGAATGGAATGGAATGGAATGGAATGTAACCGAGTAGAACGGAATGGAATGTAATTCAATGGAATGTAACCGGGTTGAACGGAACGGAATGGAATGGAATGGAATGGAATGGAATGGAATGGAATGGAATGGAATTGAGTGCAATGCAATGCAATGGAATGCAATGGCATGGAAAGGAATGGAATGGAATGGAATGGAATCTACCCGAGTAGAACGGAATGGAATGGAATTGAATGGAATGTAACCGAGTAGAACGGAACGGAATGGAATGGAATGGAATGGAATGGAATGGAATGCAATGGAATGGAATGGAATGGAATGGAATGGAATGGAATGGAATGGAATGGAATGGACACCAGTAGAATGGAATGGAATGGAATGGAATGGAATGGAATGGAATGGAATGGAATGGAATGGAATGGAATCTACCCGAGTAGAACGGAATGGAACGGAATGGAATGGAATGGAATGGACAGGAGCAGAACGGAATGGAATGCAATGGAATGGAATGGAATGTACCCGAGCAGAACGGAATGGAATGAAATGGAAATGGAAAGGGAATGGAAATGGAACGGGAATGGAAATGGAACGGGAACGGAAATAGAACGGGAATGGAAATGGAACGGGAACGGAAACGGAACGAGAAGGGAAATGGAACGGGAACGGAAACGGAACGGGAACGGAAATGGAACGGGAATGGTAACGGAACAGGAATGGAAATGGAACGGGAATGGAAAAGGAACGGGAATGGAAATGGATCGGGAATGGAAATGGAACGGGAATGGTAATGGAACGGGAATGGAAATGGAACGGGAATGGAAAAGAAACGGGAATGGAAATGGAACGGGAATGGAAATGGAATGGGAATGGAAATGGAATGGAATGGAATGGAATGGAATGGAATGGAATGGAATGTACCGGAGTGGAGTGGAGTGGAGTGGAGTAGAGTGCACTGGAACGGAATGGAATGGAATGGAATGGAATGGAACGGAACGGAATGTACCCGAGAAGCACGGAATGGAATGGAATGGAATGGAATGGAATGGAATGGAATGGAATGTACCGGAGTGGAGTGGAGTGGAATGGAGTGGAGTGGAGTGGTGTGGAGTGGAATGGAATGGAATGGAATGGAATGGAATGGAATGGAATGGAATGGAATGCAATGGAATGCAATGGAATGGAAAGGAATGGAATGGAATGGAATGGAATGGAATGGAATGGAATGGAATGGAATGGAATGGACAACAGTAGAATGGAATGGAATGGAATGGAATGGAATGGAATGGAACGGAATGGAATGGAATGGAATGGAATGGAATTCAATGGAATCGAATGGAATGGAATGGAATTCAATGGAATGGAATGGAATGGAATGGAATTCAATGGAATGGAATGGAGTTCTATGGAATGGAATGGAGTGGAATCGAATGGAATCGAATGGAATCGAATGGAATGGAATGGAATAGAATGGAATCAAACCGAGTAGAACGGAACGGAACGCAACGGAACGGAACGGAACGGAACGGGACGGAACGGAATGGAATGGAATGGAATGGAACGGAATTCCATGGAATGGAATGGAATGGAATGGAATTCAATGGAATGGAATGGAATGGAATGGAATGGAATGGAATGGAATGGAATTCAATGGAATGGAATGGAATGGAATGGAATGGAATGGAATGGAATGGAATTCAATGGAATGGAATGGAATGGATTGGAATGGAATGGAATAGAATGGAATCAACCCGAGTAGAACGGAACGGAACACAACGGAACGGAACGGAACGCAACGGAACGGAACGGAACGGAACGGAACGGAATGGAATGGAATGGAACGGAATTCAATGGAATGGAATGGAATGGAATGGAATTCTATGGAATGGAATGGAATGGAATGGAATGGAATTCCATGGAATGGAATGGAATTCAATGGAATTCAATGGAATGGAATGCAATGGAATGGAATGGAATGGAATGGAATGGAATGGAATTCAATGGAATAGAATGGAATGGAATGGAATGGAAACGAATGGAATCGAATGGAATCGAATGGAATCTAATGGAATCGAATGGAATGGAATGGAATAGAATGGAATCAACCCGAGTAGAACGGAATGGAATGGAATGGAATGGAATGGAATGGAATGGAATGGAATGAAATGTTATGGAATGGAATGGAATGGAATTCAATGCAATTCAATTGAATGGAATGGAAGGGAATGGAATGGAGTGGAGTGGAGTGGAGTGGAGTGGAGTGGAATGGAATGGAGTGGAATGGAATGGAATGGAATGGAATGGAATGGAATGGAACGGAATTCAATTTAATGGAATGGAAGGGAGTGGAATGGAGTGGAGTGGAGTGGAGTGGAGTGCAGTGGAGTGTAATGGAATGGAGTGGAATGGAATGGAATGGAATGGAATGGAATGGAATGGAATGGAATGGAATGGAATTCAATGGAGTGGAATGGAATGGAATGGAATGGAATGGAATGGAATGGAATGGAATTCATTGCAATGGAATGGAATGGAATCGAATGGAGTCAAATGGAATGGAATGGAATAGAATGGAATCAACCCGAGTAGAACGGAACGGAACGCAACGGAACGGAACGGAACGGAACGGAACGGAATGGAATGTAATGGAATGGAATGGAATGGAATGGAATGGAGTGGAATGGAATGCAATGGAATGGAATGGAATGGAATGGAATGGAATGGAATGGAGTCGAATGGAATCGAATGGAATGGAATGGAATAGAATGGAATCAACCCGAGTAGAACGGTACGGAACGGAACGGAACGGAACGGAACGGAACGGAATGGAATGATCAACCCGTGTAGAATGGAATGGAATGGAATTGAATAGAATGGAATCAACCCTAGTTGAACGGAACGGAACGCAACGGATCGGAACGGAACGGGACGGAACGGAACGGAATGGAATGGAATGGAACGGAATTCAATTGAATGGAATGGAATGGAATGGAATTCAATGGAATGGAATGGAATGGAATGGAATGGAATGGAATGGAATGGACACCAGTAGAATGGAATGGAATGGAATGGAATGGAATGGAATGGAATGGAATGGAATGGAATGGAATGGAATGGAATCTACCCGAGTAGAACGGAATGGAACGGAATGGAATGGAATGGAATGGACAGGAGCAGAACGGAATGGAATGCAATGGAATGGAATGGAATGTACCCGAGCAGAACGGAATGGAATGAAATGGAAATGGAAAGGGAATGGAAATGGAACGGGAACGGAAACGGAACGGGAATGGAAATGGAACGGGAACGGAAACGGAACGAGAACGGAAATGGAACGGGAACGGAAACGGAACGGGAACGGAAATGGAACGGGAATGGTAATGGAACGGGAATGGAAATGGAACGGGAATGGAAATGGAACGGGAATGGAAATGGATCGGGAATGGAAATGGAACGGGAATGGTAATGGAACTGGAATGGAAATGGAACGGGAATGGAAAAGAAACGGGAATGGAAATGGAACGGGAATGGAAATGGAATGGGAATGGAAATGGAATGGAATGGAATGGAATGGAATGTACCAGAAAGGAGTGGAGTGGAGTGGAGTGGAGTAGAGTGCACTGGAACGGAATGGAATGGAATGGAATGGAATGGAACGGAACGGAATGTACCCGAGAAGCACGGAATGGAATGGAATGGAATGGAATGGAATGGAATGGAATTGAATGTACCGGAGTGGAGTGGAGTGGAATGGAGTGGAGTGGAGTGGAGTGGAGTGGAATGGAATGGAATGGAACGGAATGGAATGGAATGGAATGCAATGGAATGCAATGGAATGGAAAGGAATGGAATGGAATGGAATGGAATGGAATGGAATGGAATGGACACCAGTAGAATGGAATGGAATGGAATGGAATGGAATGGAATGGAATGGAATGGAATGGAATGGAATGGAATGGAATGGAATGGAATGGAATTCAATGGAATGGAATGGAATGGAATGGAATTCTATGGAATGGAATGGAATGGAATGGAATTCAATGGAATGGAATGGAATGGAATGGAATTCTATGGAATGGAATGGAGTGGAATCGAATGGAATCGAATGGAATCGAATGGAATGGAATGGAATAGAATGGAATCAACCCGAGTAGAACGGAACGGAACGCAACGGAACGGAACGGAACGGAACGGGCGGAACGGAACGGAATGGAATGGAATGGAACGGAATTCCATGGAATGGAATGGAATGGAATGGAATTCAATGGAATGGAATGGAATGGAATGGAATGGAATGGAATGGAATTCAATGGAATGGAATGGAATGGATTGGAATGGAATGGAATAGAATGGAATCAACCCGAGTAGAACGGAACGGAACACAACGGAACGGAACGGAACGCAACGGAACGGAACGGAACGGAACGGAACGGAATGGAATGGAATGGAACGGAATTCCATGGAATGGAATGGAATGGAATGGAATTCTATGGAATGGAATGGAATGGAATGGAATTCCATGGAATGGAATGGAATTCAATGGAATTCAATGGAATGGAATGCAATGGAATGGAATGTAATGGAATGGAATGGAATGGAATTCAATGGAATAGAATGGAATGGAATGGAATGGAAACGAATGGAATCGAATGGAATCGAATGGAATCTAATGGAATCGAATGGAATGGAATGGAATAGAATGGAATCAACCCGAGTAGAACGGAATGGAATGGAATGGAATGGAATGGAATGGAATGGAATGGAATGAAATGTTATGGAATGGAATGGAATGGAATTCAATGCAATTCAATTGAATGGAATGGAAGGGAATGGAATGGAGTGGAGTGGAGTGGAGTGGAGTGGAGTGGAATGGAATGGAGTGGAATGGAATGGAATGGAATGGAATGGAATGGAATGGAATGGAATGGAATTCAATTTAATGGAATGGAAGGGAGTGGAATGGAGTGGAGTGGAGTGGAGTGGAGTGCAGTGGAGTGTAATGGAATGGAGTGGAATGGAATGGAATGGAATGGAATGGAATGGAATGGAATTCAATGGAGTGGAATGGAATGGAATGGAATGGAATGGAATGGAATGGAATGGAATTCGATGCAATGGAATGGAATGGAATCGAATGGAGTCAAATGGAATGGAATGGAATAGAATGGAATCAACCCGAGTAGAACGGAACGGAACGCAACGGAACGGAACGGAACGGAACGGAACGGAATGGAATGTAATGGAATGGAATGGAATGGAATGGATTGGAGTGGAATGGAATGCAATGGAATGGAATGGAATGGAATGGAATGGAATGGAATGGAATGGAGTCGAATGGAATCGAATGGAATGGAATGGAATAGAATGGAATCAACCCGAGTAGAACGGTACGGAACGGAACGGAACGGAACGGAACGGAATGGAATGATCAACCCGTGTAGAATGGAATGGAATGGAATTGAATAGAATGGAATCAACCCTAGTTGAACGGAACGGAACGCAACGGAACGGAACGGAACGGGACGGAACGGAACGGAATGGAATGGAATGGAACGGAATTCAATTGAATGGAATGGAATGGAATGGAATTCAATGGAATGGAATGGAATGGAATGGAATGGAATGGAATGGAATGGAATGGAATGGAATGGACACCAGTAGAATGGAATGGAATGGAATGGAATGGAATGGAATGGAATGGAATGGAATGGAATAGAATGGAATCTACCCGAGTAGAACGGAATGGAACAGAATGGAATGGAATGGAATGGACAGGAGCAGAACGGAATGGAATGCAATGGAATGGAATGGAATGTACCCGAGCAGAACGGAATGGAATGAAATGGAAATGGAAAGGGAATGGAAATGGAACGGGAATGGAAATGGAACGGGAACGGAAATGGAACGGGAATGGAAATGGAACGGGAACGGAAACGGAACGAGAACGGAAATGGAACGGGAACGGAAACGGAACGGGAACGGAAATGGAACGGGAATGGTAATGGAACGGGAATGGAAATGGAACGGGAATGGAAATGGAACGGGAATGGAAATGGATCGGGAATGGAAATGGAACGGGAATGGTAATGGAACTGGAATGGAAATGGAACGGGAATGGAAAAGAAACGGGAATGGAAATGGAACGGGAATGGAAATGGAATGGGAATGGAAATGGAATGGAATGGAATGGAATGGAATGTACCAGAGTGGAGTGGAGTGGAGTGGAGTGGAGTAGAGTGCACTGGAACGGAATGGAATGGAATGGAATGGAATGGAACGGAACGGAATGTACCCGAGAAGCACGGAATGGAATGGAATGGAATGGAATGGAATGGAATGTACCGGAGTGGAGTGGAGTGGAGTGGAGTGGAGTAGAGTGCACTGGAACGGAATGGAATGGAATGGAATGGAATGGAACGGAACGGAATGTACCCGAGAAGCACGGAATGGAATGGAATGGAATGGAATGGAATTGAATATACCGGAGTGGAGTGGAGTGGAATGGAGTGGAGTGGAGTGGAGTGGAGTGGAATGGAATGGAATGGAACGGAATGGAATGGAATGGAATGCAATGGAATGCAATGGAATGGAAAGGAATGGAATGGAATGGAATGGAATGGAATGGAATGGAATGGAATGGACACCAGTAGAATGGAATGGAATGGAATGGAATGGAATGGAATGGAATGGAATGGAATTCAATGGAATGGAATGGAATGGAATGGAATTCTATGGAATGGAATGGAATGGAATGGAATTCAATGGAATGGAATGGAATGGAATGGAATTCTATGGAATGGAATGGAGTGGAATCGAATGGAATCGAATGGAATCGAATGGAATGGAATGGAATAGAATGGAATCAACCCGAGTAGAACGGAACGGAATGCAACGGAACGGAACGGAACGGAACGGGACGGAACGGAACGGAATGGAATGGAATGGAACGGAATTCCATGGAATGGAATGGAATGGAATGGAATTCAATGGAATGGAATGGAATGGAATGGAATGGAATGGAATGGAATGCAATGGAATGGAATGGAATGGAATGGAATGGATTGGAATGGAATGGAATAGAATGGAATGGAATGGAATGGAATGGAATTCAATGGAATGGAATGGAATGGAATGGAATTCTATGGAATGGAATGGAGTGGAATCGAATGGAATCGAATGGAATCGAATGGAATGGAATGGAATAGAATGGAATCAACCCGAGTAGAACGGAACGGAACGCAACGGAACGGAACGGAACGGAACGGGATGGAACGGAACGGAATGGAATGGAATGGAACGGAATTCCATGGAATGGAATGGAATGGAATGGAATTCAATGGAATGGAATGGAATGGAATGGAATGGAATGGAATGGATTGGAATGGAATGGAATAGAATGGAATCAACCCGAGTAGAACGGAACGGAACACAACGGAACGGAACGGAACGCAACGGAACGGAACGGAACGGAACGGGACGGAACGGAACGGAATGGAATGGAATGGAACGGAATTCCATGGAATGGATTGGAATGGAATGGAATTCAATGGAATGGAATGGAATGGAATGGAATGGAATGGAATGGAATGGAATGGAATGGAATTCAATGGAATGGAATGGAATGGAATGGAATGGAATGGAATTCAATGGAATGGAATGGAATGGATTGGAATGGAATGGAATAGAATGGAATCATCCCGAGTAGAACGGAACGGAACACAACGGAACGGAACGGAACGCAACGGAACGGAACGGAACGGAACGGAACGGAATGGAATGGAATGGAACGGAATTCAATGGAATGGAATGGAATGGAATTCAATGGAATGGAATGGAATGGAATGGAATTCAATGGAATGGAATGGAACGGAATGGAATTCAATGGAATGGAATGGAATGGAATTCAATGGAATGGAATGGAATGGAATGGAATGGAATTCAATGGAATGGAATGGAGTGGAATGGAATGGAATCGAATGGAATTGAATGGAATCGAATGGAATCAAATGGGATCGAATGGAATGGAATGGAATAGAATGGAATCAACCCGAGTAGAACGGAATGGAATGGAATGGAATGGAATGGGATGGAATGGAATGGAATGGAATGGAATGGAATTCAATGGAATGGAATGGAATGGAATGGAATGGAATGGAATGGAATGGAATGGAATTCAATGGAATGGAATGGAACGGAATGGAATTCAATGGAATGGAATGGAATGGAATTCAATGGAATGGAATGGAATGGAATGGAATGGAATGGAATGGAATTCCATGGAATGGAGTGGAATGGAATGGAATGGAATCGAATGGAATGGAATGTAATGGAATGGAATGGAATGGAATGGAATGGAATGGAATGGAATGTACCAAAGTAGAACGGAATGGAATGGAATGGAATGGAATGGAATGGAATGGAATGGAATGGAATGTACCCGAGTAGAACGGAATGGAATGGAATGGAATGGATTGGAATGGAATGGAATGGAATGGAATGGAATGTAACCGAGTAGAACGGAATGGAATGTAATTCAATGGAATGTAACCGGATTGAACGGAACGGAATGGAATGGAATGGAATGGAATGGAATGGAATGGAATGGAATGGAATGGAATTGAGTGCAATGCAATGCAATGGAATGCAATGGAATGGAAAGGAATGGAATGGAATGGAATGGAATCTACCCGAGTAGAACGGAATGGAATGGAATTGAATGGAATGTAACCGAGTAGAACGGAACGGAATGGAATGGAATGGAATGGAATGGAATGGAATGGAATGCAATGGAATGGAATGGAATGGAATGGAATGGAATGGAATGGAATGGACACCAGTAGAATGGAATGGAATGGAATGGAATGGAATGGAATGGAATGGAATGGAATGGAATGGAATCTACCCGAGTAGAACGGAATGGAACGGAATGGAATGGAATGGAATGGACAGGAGCAGAACGGAATGGAATGCAATGGAATGGAATGGAATGTACCCGAGCAGAACGGAATGGAATGAAATGGAAATGGAAAGGGAATGGAAATGGAACGGGAATGGAAATGGAACGGGAACGGAAATGGAACGGGAATGGAAATGGAACGGGAACGGAAACGGAACGAGAACGGAAATGGAACGGGAACGGAAACGGAACGGGAACGGAAATGGAACGGGAATGGTAACGGAACGGGAATGGAAATGGAACGGGAATGGAAAAGGAACGGGAATGGAAATGGATCGGGAATGGAAATGGAACGGGAATGGTAATGGAACTGGAATGGAAATGGAACGGGAATGGAAAAGAAACGGGAATGGAAATGGAACGGGAATGGAAATGGAATGGGAATGGAAATGGAATGGAATGGAATGGAATTCAATGGAATGGAATGGAATGGAATGGAATGGAATGGAATGGAATTCAATGGAATGGAATGGAATGGAATGGAATGGAATGGAATGGAATGGAATGGAATGGAATGGAATTCAATGGAATGGAATGGAATGGATTGGAATGGAATGGAATAGAATGGAATCAACCCGAGTAGAACGGAACGGAACAAAACGGAACGGAACGGAACGCAACGGAACGGAACGGAACGGAACGGAACGGAATGGAATGGAATGGAACGGAATTCAATGGAATGGAATGGAATGGAATGGAATTCTATGGAATGGAATGGAATGGAATGGAATGGAACCGAGTAGAACGGAACGGAATGGAATGGAATGGAATGGAATGGAATGCAATGGAATGGAATGGAATGGAATGGAATGGAATGGAATGGAATGGAATGGAATGGACACCAGTAGAATGGAATGGAATGGAATGGAATGGAATGGAATGGAATGGAATGGAATGGAATGGAATCTACCCGAGTAGAACGGAATGGAACGGAATGGAATGGAATGGAATGGACAGGAGCAGAACGGAATGGAATGCAATGGAATGGAATGGAATGTACCCGAGCAGAACGGAATGGAATGAAATGGAAATGGAAAGGGAATGGAAATGGAACGGGAATGGAAATGGAACGGGAACGGAAATGGAACGGGAATGGAAATGGAACGGGAACGGAAACGGAACGAGAACGGAAATGGAACGGGAACGGAAACGGAACGGGAACGGAAATGGAACGGGAATGGTAACGGAACGGGAATGGAAATGGAACGGGAATGGAAAAGGAACGGGAATGGAAATGGATCGGGAATGGAAATGGAACGGGAATGGTAATGGAACTGGAATGGAAATGGAACGGGAATGGAAAAGAAACGGGAATGGAAATGGAACGGGAATGGAAATGGAATGGGAATGGAAATGGAATGGAATGGAATGGAATGGAATGGAATGGAATGCACCGGAGTGGAGTGGAGTGGAGTGGAGTGGAGTAGAGTGCACTGGAACGGAATGGAATGGAATGGAATGGAATGGAACGGAACGGAATGTACCCGAGAAGCACGGAATGGAATGGAATGGAATGGAATGGAATGGAATGGAATGGAATGGAATGGAATGTACCGGAGTGGAGTGGAGTGGAATGGAGTGGAGTGGAGTGGAGTGGAGTGGAATGGAATGGAATGGAATGGAATGGAATGGAATGGAATGCAATGGAATGCAATGGAATGGAAAGGAATGGAATGGAATGGAATGGAATGGAATGGAATGGAATGGACACCAGTAGAATGGAATGGAATGGAATGGAATGGAATGGAATGGAATTCAATGGAATGGAATGGAATGGAATGGAATTGGAATGGAATGGAATGGAATGGAATTCAATGGAATGGAATGGAATGGAATGGAATTCTATGGAATGGAATGGAGTGGAATCGAATGGAATCGAATGGAATCGAATGGAATGGAATGGAATAGAATGGAATCAACCCTAGTAGAACGGAACGGAACGCAACGGAACGGAACGGAACGGAACGGGATGGAACGGAACGGAATGGAATGGAATGGAACGGAATTCCATGGAATGGAATGGAATGGAATGGAATTCAATGGAATGGAATGGAATGGAATGGAATGGAATGGAATGGAATGGTTTGGAATGGAATGGAATAGAATGGAATCAACCCGAGTAGAACGGAACGGAACACAACGGAACGGAACGGAACGCAACGGAACGGAACGGAACGGAACGGAACGGAATGGAATGGAATGGAACGGAATTCAATGGAATGGAATGGAATGGAATGGAATTCTATGGATTGGAATGGAATGGAATGGAATGGAATTCCATGGAATGGAATGGAATTGAATGGAATTCAATGGAATGGAATGGAATGGAATGGAATGGAATGGAATGGAATTCTATGGAATGGAATGGAGTGGAATCGAATGGAATCGAATGGAATCGAATGCAATCGAATGGGATCGAATGGACTGGAATGGAATAGAATGGAATCAACCCGAGTAGAACGGAGCGGAACGCAACGGAAGGGAACGGAACGGAACGGAACGGAACAGAATGGAATGGAGTGGAATGGAACGGAATTCAATGGAATGGAATGGAACGGAATGGAATTCAATGGAATGGAATGGAATGGAATGGAATGGAATGGAATGGAATGGAATGGAATTCAATGGAATGGAATGGAATGGAATGGAATGGAATGGAATTCCATGGAATGGAATGGAATGGAATGGAATGGAATGGAATGGAATGGAATGGAATGGATTGGAATGGAATGGAATTCAAATGGAATGGAATGGAATGGAATGGAATGGAATGGAATGGAATTCAAATGGAATGGAATGGAATGGAATGGAATGGAATGGAATGGAATGGAATGGAATGGAATTCAATGGAATGGAATGGAATGGAATGGAATTGAATGGAATGGAATGGAATTCAATGGAATGGAATGGAATGGAATGGAATGGAATGGAATGGAATTCAATGGAATGGAATGGAATGGATTGGAATGGAATGGAATAGAATGGAATGGAATGGAATGGAATGGAATTCAATGGAATGGAATGGAATGGAATGGAATTCTATGGAATGGAATGGAGTGGAATCGAATGGAATCGAATGGAATCGAATGGAATGGAATGGAATAGAATGGAATCAACCCGAGTAGAACGGAACGGAACGCAACGGAACGGAACGGAACGGAACGGGACGGAACGGAACGGAATGGAATGGAATGGAACGGAATTCCATGGAATGGATTGGAATGGAATGGAATTCAATGGAATGGAATGGAATGGAATGGAATGGAATGGAATGGAATGGAATGGAATTCAATGGAATGGAATGGAATGGAATGGAATGGAATGGAATGGAATGGAATTCAATGGAATGGAATGGAATGGATTGGAATGGAATGGAATAGAATGGAATCATCCCGAGTAGAACGGAACGGAACACA
>NC_073236.2:9397500-9405000 GCF_029281585.2 Gorilla gorilla gorilla
AATTCCATGGAATGGAATGGAATGGAATGGAATGGAATGGAATGGAATGGAATTCCATGGAATGGAATGGAGTGGAATGGAATGGAATCGAATGGAATTGAATGGAATCGAATGGAATCAAATGGGATCGAATGGAATGGAATGGAATAGAATGGAATCAACCCGAGTAGAACGGAATGGAATGGAATGGAATGGAATGGAATGGAATGGAATGGAACGGAATGGAATGGAATGGAATCTACCCGAGTAGAACGGAATGGAACGGAATGGAATGGAATGGAATGGACAGGAGCAGAACGGAATGGAATGCAATGGAATGGAATGGAATGTACCCGAGCAGAACGGAATGGAATGAAATGGAAATGGAAAGGGAATGGAAATGGAACGGGAATGGAAATGGAACGGGAACGGAAATAGAACGGGAATGGAAATGGAACGGGAACGGAAACGGAACGAGAAGGGAAATGGAACGGGAACGGAAACGGAACGGGAACGGAAATGGAACGGGAATGGTAACGGAACAGGAATGGAAATGGAACGGGAATGGAAAAGGAACGGGAATGGAAATGGATCGGGAATGGAAATGGAACGGGAATGGTAATGGAACGGGAATGGAAATGGAACGGGAATGGAAAAGAAACGGGAATGGAAATGGAACGGGAATGGAAATGGAATGGGAATGGAAATGGAATGGAATGGAATGGAATGGAATGGAATGGAATGGAATGTACCGGAGTGGAGTGGAGTGGAGTGGAGTAGAGTGCACTGGAAAGGAATGGAATGGAATGGAATGGAATGGAACGGAACGGAATGTACCCGAGAAACACGGAATGGAATGGAATGGAATGGAATGGAATGGAATGGAATGGAATGGAATGGAATGCAATGGAATGCAATGGAATGGAAAGGAATGGAATGGAATGGAATGGAATGGAATGGAATGGAATGGAATGGAATGGACAACAGTAGAATGGAATGGAATGGAATGGAATGGAATGGAATGGAATGGAATGGAATTCAATGGAATGGAATGGAATGGAATGGAATTCAATGGAATGGAATGGAATGGAATGGAATTCAATGGAATGGAATGGAATTCTATGGAATGGAATGGAGTGGAATCGAATGGAATCGAATGGAATCGAATGGAATGGAATGGAATAGAATGGAATCAACCCGAGTAGAACGGAACGGAACGCAACGGAACGGAACGGAACGGAACGGGACGGAACGGAACGGAATGGAATGGAATGGAACGGAATTCCATGGAATGGAATGGAATGGAATGGAATTCAATGGAATGGAATGGAATGGAATGGAATGGAATGGAATGGAATGGAATTCAATGGAATGGAATGGAATGGAATGGAATGGAATGGAATGGAATGGAATGGAATGGAATGGAATGGAATTCAATGGAATGGAATGGAATGGATTGGAATGGAATGGAATAGAATGGAATCAACCCGAGTAGAACGGAACGGAACACAACGGAACGGAACGGAACGCAACGGAACGGAACGGAACGGAACGGAACGGAATGGAATGGAATGGAAAGGAATTCAATGGAATGGAATGGAATGGAATGGAATTCTATGGAATGGAATGGAATGGAATGGAATGGAATGGAATTCCATGGAATGGAATGGAATGGAATGGAATGGAACCGAGTAGAACGGAACGGAATGGAATGGAATGGAATGGAATGGAATGGAATGCAATGGAATGGAATGGAATGGAATGGAATGGAATGGAATGGAATGGAATGGAATGGACACCAGTAGAATGGAATGGAATGGAATGGAATGGAATGGAATGGAATGGAATGGAATGGAATCTACCCGAGTAGAACGGAATGGAACGGAATGGAATGGAATGGAATGGACAGCAGCAGAACGGAATGGAATGCAATGGAATGGAATGGAATGTACCCGATCCGAACGGAATGGAATGAAATGGAAATGGAAAGGGAATGGAAATGGAACGGGAATGGAAATGGAACGGGAACGGAAATGGAACGGGAATGGAAATGGAACGGGAACGGAAACGGAACGAGAACGGAAATGGAACGGGAACGGAAACGGAACGGGAACGGAAATGGAACGGGAATGGTAACGGAACGGGAATGGAAATGGAACGGGAATGGAAAAGGAACGGGAATGGAAATGGATCGGGAATGGAAATGGAACGGGAATGGTAATGGAACTGGAATGGAAATGGAACGGGAATGGAAAAGAAACGGGAATGGAAATGGAACGGGAATGGAAATGGAATGGGAATGGAAATGGAATGGAATGGAATGGAATGGAATGGAATGGAATGGAATGTACCGGAGTGGAGTGGAGTGGAGTGGAGTGGAGTAGAGTGCACTGGAACGGAATGGAATGGAATGGAATGGAATGGAATGGAACGGAACGGAATGTACCCGAGAAGCACGGAATGGAATGGAATGGAATGGAATGGAATGGAATGGAATGTACCGGAGTGGAGTGGAGTGGAATGGAGTGGAGTGGAGTGGAGTGGAGTGGAATGGAATGGAATGGAATGGAATGGAATGGAATGGAATGCAATGGAATGCAATGGAATGGAAAGGAATGGAATGGAATGGAATGGAATGGAATGGAATGGAATGGAATGGAATGGACACCAGTAGAATGGAATGGAATGGAATGGAATGGAATGGAATGGAATGGAATGGAATTCAATGGAATGGAATGGAATGGAATGGAATGGAATTCAATGGAATGGAATGGAATGGAATGGAATTCTATGGAATGGAGTGGAATCGAATGGAATCGAATGGAATCGAATGGAATGGAATGGAATAGAATGGAATCAACCCTAGTAGAACGGAACGGAACGCAACGGAACGGAACGGAACGGAACGGGATGGAACGGAACGGAATGGAATGGAATGGAACGGAATTCCATGGAATGGAATGGAATGGAATGGAATTCAATGGAATGGAATGGAATGGAATGGAATGGAATGGAATGGATTGGAATGGAATGGAATAGAATGGAATCAACCCGAGTAGAACGGAACGGAACACAACGGAACGGAACGGAACGCAACGGAACGGAACGGAACGGAACGGAACGGAATTGAATGGAATGGAACGGAATTCAATGGAATGGAATGGAATGGAATGGAATTCTATGGATTGGAATGGAATGGAATGGAATGGAATTCCATGGAATGGAATGGAATTGAATGGAATTCAATGGAATGGAATGGAATGGAATGGAATGGAATGGAATGGAATTCTATGGAATGGAATGGAGTGGAATCGAATGGAATCGAATGGAATCGAATGCAATCGAATGGGATCGAATGGACTGGAATGGAATAGAATGGAATCAACCCGAGTAGAACGGAGCGGAACGCAACGGAAGGGAACGGAACGGAACGGAACGGAACAGAATGGAATGGAGTGGAATGGAACGGAAATCAATGGAATGGAATGGAACGGAATGGAATTCAATGGAATGGAATGGAATGGAATGGAATGGAATGGAATGGAATGGAATGGAATTCAATGGAATGGAATGGAATGGAATGGAATGGAATGGAATTCCATGGAATGGAATGGAATGGAATGGAATGGAATGGAATGGAATGGAATGGATTGGAATGGAATGGAATTCAAATGGAATGGAATGGAATGGAATGGAATGGAATGGAATGGAATGGAATTCAAATGGAATGGAATGGAATGGAATGGAATGGAATGGAATGGAATGGAATGGAATTCAATGGAATGGAATGGAATGGAATGGAATTGAATGGAATGGAATGGAATTCAATGGAATGGAATGGAATGGAATGGAATGGAATGGAATGGAATTCAATGGAATGGAATGGAATGGATTGGAATGGAATGGAATAGAATGGAATGGAATGGAATGGAATGGAATTCAATGGAATGGAATGGAATGGAATGGAATTCTATGGAATGGAATGGAGTGGAATCGAATGGAATCGAATGGAATCGAATGGAATGGAATAGAATAGAATGGAATCAACCCGAGTAGAACGGAACGGAACGCAACGGAACGGAACGGAACGGAACGGGACGGAACGCAACGGAATGGAATGGAATGGAACGGAATTCCATGGAATGGATTGGAATGGAATGGAATTCAATGGAATGGAATGGAATGGAATGGAATGGAATGGAATGGAATGGAATTCAATGGAATGGAATGGAATGGAATGGAATGGAATGGAATGGAATGGAATTCAATGGAATGGAATGGAATGGATTGGAATGGAATGGAATAGAATGGAATCATCCCGAGTAGAACGGAACGGAACACAACGGAACGGAACGGAACGCAACGGAACGGAACGGAACGGAACGGAACGGAATGGAATGGAATGGAACGGAATTCAATGGAATGGAATGGAATGGAATGGAATTGAATGGAATGGAATGGAATGGAATGGAATGGAATGGAATTCCATGGAATGGAATGGAATGGAATGGAATGGAATGGAATGGAATTCAATGGAATGGAATGGAGTGGAATGGAATGGAATCGAATGGAATTGAATGGAATCGAATGGAATCAAATGGGATCGAATGGAATGGAATGGAATAGAATGGAATCAACCCGAGTAGAACGGAACGGAACACAACGGAACGGAACGGAACGCAACGGAACGGAACGGAACGGAACGGAACGGAATGGAATGGAATGGAACGGAATTCAATGGAATGGAATGGAATGGAATGGAATTCTATGCATTGGAATGGAATGGAATGGAATGGAATTCCATGGAATGGAATGGAATTGAATGGAATTCAATGGAATGGAATGGAATGGAATGGAATGGAATGGAATGGAATTCTATGGAATGGAATGGAGTGGAATCGAATGGAATCGAATGGAATCGAATGCAATCGAATGGGATCGAATGGACTGGAATGGAATAGAATGGAATCAACCCGAGTAGAACGGAGCGGAACGCAACGGAAGGGAACGGAACGGAACGGAACGGAACAGAATGGAATGGAGTGGAATGGAACGGAATTCAATGGAATGGAATGGAACGGAATGGAATTCAATGGAATGGAATGGAATGGAATGGAATGGAATGGAATGGAATGGAATGGAATGGAATTCAATGGAATGGAATGGAATGGAATGGAATGGAATGGAATTCCATGGAATGGAATGGAATGGAATGGAATGGAATGGAATGGAATGGAATGGAATGGATTGGAATGGAATGGAATTCAAATGGAATGGAATGGAATGGAATGGAATGGAATGGAATGGAATTCAAATGGAATGGAATGGAATGGAATGGAATGGAATGGAATGGAATGGAATGGAATTCAATGGAATGGAATGGAATGGAATGGAATTGAATGGAATGGAATGGAATTCAATGGAATGGAATGGAATGGAATGGAATGGAATGGAATGGAATTCAATGGAATGGAATGGAATGGATTGGAATGGAATGGAATAGAATGGAATGGAATGGAATGGAATGGAATTCAATGGAATGGAATGGAATGGAATGGAATTCTATGGAATGGAATGGAGTGGAATCGAATGGAATCGAATGGAATCGAATGGAATGGAATGGAATAGAGTGGAATCAACCCGAGTAGAACGGAACGGAACGCAACGGAACGGAACGGAACGGAACGGGACGGAACGGAACGGAATGGAATGGAATGGAACGGAATTCCATGGAATGGATTGGAATGGAATGGAATTCAATGGAATGGAATGGAATGGAATGGAATGGAATGGAATGGAATGGAATGGAATTCAATGGAATGGAATGGAATGGAATGGAATGGAATGGAATGGAATGGAATTCAATGGAATGGAATGGAATGGATTGGAATGGAATGGAATAGAATGGAATCATCCCGAGTAGAACGGAACGGAACACAACGGAACGGAACGGAACGCAACGGAACGGAACGGAACGGAACGGAACGGAATGGAATGGAATGGAACGGAATTCAATGGAATGGAATGGAATGGAATGGAATTCTATGGAATGGAATGGAATGGAATGGAATGGAATGGAATTCCATGGAATGGAATGGAATGGAATGGAATTCCATGGAATGGAATGGAATGGAATGGAATGGAATGGAATGGAATTCAATGGAATGGAATGGAGTGGAATGGAATGGAATCGAATGGAATTGAATGGAATCGAATGGAATCAAATGGGATCGAATGGAATGGAATGGAATAGAATGGAATCAACCCTAGTAGAACGGAATGGAATGGAATGGAATGGAATGGGATGGAATGGAATGGAATGGAATGGAATGGAATGGAATTCAATGGAATGGAATTCAATGGAATGGAATGGAATGGAATGGAATGGAATGGAATGGAATGGAATTCAATGGAATGGAATGGAACGGAATGGAATTCAATGGAATGGAATGGAATGGAATGGAATGGAATGGAATGGAATGGAATGGAATTCCATGGAATGGAATGGAATGGAATGGAATTCCATGGAATGGAATGGAATGGAATTCCATGGAATGGAATGGAATGGAATGGAATTCTATGGAATGGAATGGAATGGAATCGAATGGAATGGAATGGAATGGAATGGAATGGAATGGAATGGAATAGAATGGAATCAACCTGAGTAGAATGGAATGGAATGGAATGGAATGGAATGGAATGGAATGGAATGGAATGGAATGCAATGTACCAAAGTAGAACGGAATGGAATGGAATGGAATGGAATGGAATGGAATGGAATGGAGTGGAATGGAATGGAATGGAATGGAATGGAATGGAATGGAATGCCTTGGAATGCAATGGAATGGAATGGAATGGAATGGAATGGAATGGAATGGAATGGAATGGACACCAGTAGAATGGAATGGAATGGAATGGAATGGAATGGAATGGAATGGAATGGAATTCAATGGAATGGAATGGAATGGAATGGAATTCAATGGAATGGAATGGAATGGAATGGAATTCAATGGAATGGAATGGAATGGAATGGAATTCTATGGAATGGAATGGAGTGGAATCGAATGGAATCGAATGGAATCGAATGGAATGGAATGGAATAGAATGGAATCAACCCTAGTAGAACGGAACGGAACGCAACGGAACGGAACGGAACGGAACGGGATGGAACGGAACGGAATGGAATGGAATGGAACGGAATTCCATGGAATGGAATGGAATGGAATGGAATTCAATGGAATGGAATTCAATGGAATGGAATGGAATGGAATGGAATGGAATGGAATGGAATGGAATGGATTGGAATGGAATGGAATAGAATGGAATCAACCCGAGTAGAACGGAACGGAACACAACGGAACGGAACGGAACGCAACGGAACGGAACGGAACGGAACGGAACGGAATGGAATGGAATGGAACGGAATTCAATGGAATGGAATGGAATGGAATGGAATTCTATGGATTGGAATGGAATGGAATGGAATGGAATTCCATGGAATGGAATGGAATGGAATGGAAT